>NC_060177.1:22221862-22226862 GCF_021184085.1 Oncorhynchus gorbuscha
TAACTAACATAACCCTAGACACACACACACACACACACACACACACACACACACACACACACACACACACACACACACACACACACACACACACACACACACACACACACACACACACACACACACACACACACACACACACACACACACACACACACACACACACACACACACACACAATGAGCTGAGATTGAGAGGGGAATAGAGTAGATCCCTAATGACAGTGCTGCATGCCCAGTCAGTGGAGAACACTACTCTGGTTTTACACTGACTTACTGGAGTGGTGGGGTTACATAGTGCTTAGTGGGCTCATTTATGTTATGGTCCCTGTTAGGTTGATAGGACAGAAGTGTCTATTGGTGCTTCATAAGGTAACATAGACCACAGCAGGCTATGTGATGGCCTAACATTTATATGAGTTGCAAAACTAACAACCATTTATGCTCTCTCCCTCTCTTCCTTTCTCCCTCTCTCTACCCCTGTCTTTCTCACCCTCTCTCTCTTCCTTTTCTCTCTTCCTTTTCCATCTCTCTACATCTGTTTTTATCTCCCTCTCTCTTCCTTTTTCCTCTCTCTACATCTGTCTTCATCTCCCTCTCTCTTCCTTTTCCCTCTCTCTACATCTGTCTTTATCTCCCTCTCTCTTCCTTTTCCCTCTCTCTACATCTGTCTTTATCTCCCTCTCTCTTCCTTTTCCCTCTCTCTACATCTGTCTTTATTTCCCTCTCTCTTCCTTTTCCCTCTCTCTACATCTGTCTTTATCTCCCTCTCTCTTCCTTTTCCCTCTCTCTACATCTGTCTTTATTTCCCTCTCTCTTCCTTTTCCCTCTCTCTACATCTGTCTTTATCTCCCTCTCTCTTCCTTTTCCCTCTCTCTACATCTGTCTTTATCTCCTCTCTCTTCCTTTTCCCTCTCTCTACATCTGTCTTTATCTCCCTCTCTCTTCCTTTTCCCTCTCTCTACATCTGTCTTTATCTCCCTCTCTCTTCCTTTTCCCTCTCTCTACATCTGTCTTTATCTCCCTCTCTCTTCCTTTTCCCTCTCTCTACATCTGTCTTTATCTCCCTCTTTTTACTATTTTCTATATTGTAGTATAATAGTGAAGACATCAAAACTATGACATAACACACCTGGAATCATGTAGTAACCAAAAAAGGGTTAAACAAATCAAAATATATTTTAGATTTGAGATTGTTCAAAGTAGCCACCCTTTGCCTTGATGACGGCGTTGTACACTCTTGAATGAAACAAGAAAAACCCATGAATGAGTTTGTGTGTCCAAACTTTTGACTGGTACTGTGTGTGTGTGTGTGTGTGTGTGTGTGTGTGTGTGTGTGTGTGTGTGTGTGTGTGTGTGTGTGTGTGTGTGTGTGTGTGTGTGTGTGTGTGTGTGTGTGTGTGTGTGTGTGTGTGTGTGTGTGTGTGTGTGTGTGTGTGTGTGTGTGTGTGTGTGTGTGTGTGTGTGTGTGTGTGTGTACTGTAGTCTACTAAACATACACCCTTGAAGTCCCATAGTACGTCACTGTTGTTATGTTTCTGTTGTTGTGGTGTGGTCTGTGTCTCCAGTGGTGTGCTCAAGGCGGAGAAACACATCCCTGCACTGTAACCAGAGACCACTGTAGAGAGAGTATCACAACAACAGTGTCCCCTCATTATGGTTCCCCCGGATCTCCTTACCTCCTGTGTGTGTGTAATTATGGTTCCCCCCTGATAGCATTACGGTCTGTGTGTAGGGGAGCAATAGGATCTGTGTGTGTAGTCTTGGGGAACAGAGGTGTGTGTATTCTTGGGGAACAAAGGATTTGTGTAGTCTTGGGGAACAGAGGTGTGTGTGTGTAGTCTTGGGGAACAGATGTGTGTGTAGTCTTGGGGAACAGAGGATTTGTGTAGTCTTGGGGAACAGAGGTGTGTGTAGTCTTGGGGAACAGAGGATTTGTGTAGTCTTGGGGAACAGAGGTGTGTGTAGTCCTGGGGAACAGAGATGTGTGTAGTCTTGGGGAACAGAGGTGTGTGTAGTCTTGGGGAACAGAGGTGTGTGTAGTCTTGGGGAACAGAGGTGTGTGTAGTCTTGGGGAACAGAGGTGTGTGTAGTCTTGGGGAACAGAGGTGTGTAGTCTTGGGGAACAGCGGTGTGTGTAGTCTTGGGGAACAGAGGTGTGTAGTCTTGGGGAACAGAGGTGTGTAGTCTTGGGGAACAGAGGTGTGTGTAGTCTTGGGGAACAGAGGTGTGTAGTCTTGGGGAACAGAGGTGTGTGTAGTCTTGGGGAACAGAGGTGTGTGTAGTCTTGGGGAACAGAGGTGTGTGTAGTCTTGGGGAACAGAGGTGTGTGTAGTCTTGGGGAACAGAGGTGTGTGTAGTCTTGGGGAACAGAGGTGTGTGTAGTCTTGGGGAACAGAGATGTGTGTAGTCTTGGGGAATAGGGGTGTGTGTAGTCTTGGGAACAGAGGTGTGTAGTCTTGGGGAACAGAGGTGTGTGTAGTCTTGGGGAACAGAGGTGTGTGTAGTCTTGGGGAACAGCGGTGTGTGTAGTCTTGGGGAACAGAGGTGTGTGTAGTCTTGGGGAACAGAGACCTTTGTTTAGATGGTTCCAGATTGATTGTTTGGCACTGATGTGACAAGTCGGTCAGTAGAGATCTGATGATGATAAACCTGCTAGGGAGCTTCCAAGGACAGACACACCGAAACACACACACACAAATACACAAAATTACCCTCAAAGAAACAAGTAATTTCATAACACTACGTACCAAACCACCTCTCTTATATTCCCACCATTCTCTTCCTTTGAAGTCATGGTAACCTCTCTCCTCTTCCCTCTCTCACTCCCTCCCTTTCTTTCTGTTCCTCCATTATTCCATTATTCCATTACTCCATTACTCTTCCTCACCCTCTCTTTCCTCCCTCTCGTTCCCTCTCTCTGTGGCCCAGTAATGAGACAGTGACAGATTACCCCCCCCCACACACACACACACATTCACGGAAGGTGTAGTAGATGGTGAGATGGAAGCCTGCGAGGAGTGTGTAGCGGAGAGCACTGTCATCTTGTCCCTCTCTGACCATGTCTCCAACCCTACCTGTCACAGTGTGTCAGACCACCACAGGAACTCATCTTCTTTAATAAGGTACACACAGGGTGTGTGTGTGTGTTTATATGTATGTGTGTGTGTGTGTGTGTGTGTGTGTGTGTGTGTGTGTGTGTGTGTGTGTGTGTGTGTGTGTGTGTGTGTGTGTGTGTGTGTGTGTGCGTGCGTGCGTGCGTGCGTGCGTGCGTGTGCGTGCGTGCGTGCGTGCGTGCGTGCGTGCGTGCGTGCGTGCGTGCGTGCGTTCGTTCGTGCAGGTGTGTGTGGGCCCATGCTTCACATGTCTGTGTGTGTTGTGTGTAAAAGCTCAGGTGACAGGGCTGTGATGCACAGCGGTGCTCCTTGTGTTGTTGAGAAGATTCGTTTCTAATCCTGTGTTGGACATTTAGCGCTGATGTTAAAGAGATCAGGGAGACAGACTGGTACCACTACCACCCACCACTGAACACAACCTGCTGGTCTGGTACCACTATCACCCACCACTGAACACAACCTGCTGGTCTGGTACCACTATCACCCACCACTGAACACAACCTGCTGGTCTGGTACCACTATCACCCACCACTGAACACAACCTGCTTGTCTGGTACCACTATCACCCACCACTGAACACAACCTGCTGGTCTGGTACCACTATCACCCACCACTGAACACAACCTGCTAGTCTGGTACACACTGTTTCCACCATGTTACACAACCTGCTGGTCAGTGGGCACATAGCCTGTCTTCTCTTTAGAGCCATGTCTGGGCCTTTCTCAATAGCAAGGTTATGCTCGCTGTCTGTACATAGTCAAAGCATTCCTTAAGTTTGGGTCAGTCACAGTGGTCAGGTATTCTGCCACTCTGTACTCTCTGTTTAGGGCCAAATAGCATTCTAGTTTGTGCTGTTTTTTTGTTAATTCTTTCCAATGTGTCAAGTAATTATCTTTTTGTTTTCTCATGATCTGGTTGAGTCTAATTGTGTTTCTGTCTTGGGGCTCTGTGGGGTCTGTGTGTGAACAGAGCCCCAGGACCAGCTTGCTTAGGGGACTCTTCTCCAGGTTCATCTCTCTGTAGGTGATGGCTTTGTTATGGAAGGTTTGGGAATCGCTTCCTTTTAGGTGGTTGTAGAATTTAACAGCTCTTTTCTGGATTGAATTTAGCTGGAACCTGCGTAATTCTGCATGCATTATTTGGTGTTTTACGTTGTACACGGAGGATATTTTTGCAGAATTCTGCGTGCTGAGTCTCTTTGTTTTTTGTCCCATTTTGTGAATTATTGATTGGTAAGCGGACCCCAGACCTCACAACCATAAAAGGGCAATGGGTTAAAATCAAATCAAATCAAATGTTATTTTTCAAATACACATGGTTAGCAGATGTTAATGCGAGTGTAGCGAAATGTTTGTGCTTCTAGTTCCGACAATACAGTATTAACCAACGAGTAATCTAACTAACAATTCCAAAACTACTACCTTTACACACAAGTGTAGGGGGATAAAGAATATGTACATAAAGATATATGAATGAGTGATGGTACAGAGCGGCATAGGCAAGATGCAATAGATGGTATCGAGTACAGTATATACATATGAGATGAGTATGTAAACAAAGTGGCATAGTTAAAGTGGCTAGTGATACATGTATTACATAAAGATGCAGTAGATGATATAGAGTACAGTATATACGTATACATATGAGATAAATAATGTAGGGTATGTAAACATTATATTAAGTAGTATTGTTTACAGTTGCTAGTGATATATTTTACATCAATTCCCATCAATTCCCATTATTAAAGTGGCCATAGTTGAGTCAGTGTGTTGGCAGCAGCCACTCAATGTTAGTGGTGGCTGTTTAACAGTCTGATGGCCTTGAGATAGAAGCTGTTTTTCAGTCTCTCGGTCCCAACTTTGATGCACCTGTACTGACCTCGCCT
>NC_060177.1:22231862-22246862 GCF_021184085.1 Oncorhynchus gorbuscha
CTCTTTCACCCTCTTCACCTCTCCTCCACCCTCTTCCCCCCCTCCACCCTATTCCCGTCTCCTCCACCCTCTTCCCCTCTCCTCCACCCTCTTCCCCTCTCCTTCACCCTCTTTCCCTCTCCTTCACCCTCTTCCCCTCTCCTCCACCCTCTTCCCCTCTCCTTCGCCATCTTCCCCTCTCCTCCAGCCTCTTCTCCTCTCCTCCGCCCTCTTCTCCTCTCCACCACCCTCGCCTCTACCCTCTTCCCCTCTCCTCCACCCTCTTCCCCTCTCCTTCACCCTCTTTCCCTCTCCTTCACCCTCTTCCCCTCTCCTCCACCCTCTTCCCCTCTCCTCCACTCTCTTCCCCTCTCCTTCGCCCTCTTCCCCTCTCCTCCGCCCTCTTCCCCTCTCCTTCACCCTCTTCCCCTCTCCTCCGCCCTCTTCCCCTCTCCTTCACCCTCTTCCCCTCTCCTTCACCCTCTTCCCCTCTCCTTCACCCTCTTCCCCTCTCCTCCACCCTCTTCCCCTCTCCTCCACCCTCTTCCCCTCTCCTTTGCCATCTTCCCCTCTCCTCCAGCCTCTTCCCTTCTCCTCCACCCTCTTCCCCTCTCCACCACCCTCTCCTCTACCCTCTTCCCCTCTCCTTCACCCTCTTCCCCTCTCATCCACCCTCTTCCCCTCTCCTCCACCCTCTTCCACTCCCCACCCTCTTCCTTCTCCTCCACCCTCTTCCCCTTTCATCCACCCTCTTCCCCTCTCCTCCACCCTCTTCCCCTCTCCCTCACCCTCTTCCCCTCTCCTCCACTCTCTTCCCCTATCTTTCACCCTTTTCCCCTCTCCTTCACCCTCTTCCCCTCTCCTTCACCCTCTCCTTCACCCTCTTCCCCTCTCCTCCACCCTCTTCCCCTCCCCTCCACCCTATTCCCCTCTCCTCCACCCTCTTCCCCTCTCCTCCACCCTCTTCCCCTCTCCTCCACCCTCTTCCCCTCTCCTTCACCCTCTTCCTCTCTCCTCCACCCTCTTCCCCTCTCCTCCACCCTCCATCCAAACAAGCCTTTGTTGACTGCAACCCAGAGGTTGTTCCTCATGTGGGGGGTACTGTGTGGGTTGTGTGAGTGCGACCAGGGAGGGATTCTATGAAGATACAGAGAAAGCCATTCTGTCCAGTCTGAGGTGAGCGAGATATCAGCATTAGCATTCTGTTGTTCTCTTTCTCCCTTCCTCACTCTCTCTCCCGCCTCTTCTGTCTTTCTCAATTTCTCTCTCGCTCATCTCCTCTCTTCCTCCATCCTCCATTCCTGCTGGGCCATAGAGAGCTGAGCTGCAGTTCTTACTGGGAGGTGTTTGATGAGTTTGTGTGTGCGTGTGATGCTGCTCTGAAATGAAGTGGCCTTACAGATTCACCTTCCTGTCGTACTGGTTATTTCTTCTACCTGTTGCTCTAACATGCAGACATCTGATCCTCCCTTGGTCTATCGCTTCCCCTCTCTGACCCTTCCTCCTACTTTTATCCTTCTCCATCTCTCCCATCTTGTCTCCCCCTCCACTTTTCTCCCTTCCCCCTCTCTCTTTCTGTCTCTCCCACACTCTCTCTACTTATATTCTACTGCCGTCTTATATATCCATATTGTGATCGATAGTGCTCAGCGTTCTTTTCAGAGTTCTGATATGAGAGCAAACACTGAGCTGTAATGATTGGAACGATGGTCAGATCCTCACAGCGAGAGAGGACTCTCTGATGAGTGATGGGTGTGTATGTGAGTGTGTGCGTGTATCTGTCTGCATGCACATGCGTGCGGTTGTGCACACTGTTTCACTCTGAAGGGCAGCTAATGTACTGTCATTGTGAAGTATGAATGCCCTCAGACAAGCAGAGCTGGAGATGAACACTCATGGGCCATTTGACTGAGTACTGTTGTATGAAGAGGCTCTCTATGCCTCGTCATTCATATAATGCCATCAACCTACAGTTCAGGGAGGCTTAGCTAGCCTAGCACACAAGGAAGCTAATGCTAATGAGTTAAGCACTGACATCAACATCAACAGCACCCAGCAGCTTTTATTCTAATGAAGCTAGCGATGGTGCAACGGCTGAAATGCCTACCTATCGACAACGGCTGAAATGCCTACCTATCGACAACGGCTGAAATGCCTACCTATCGACAACGTCTGAAATGCCTAACTATCGACAACGGCTGAAATGCCTAACGATCGACAACGGCTGAAATGCCTAACGATCGACAACGTCTGAAATGCCTAACTATCGACAACGGCTGAAATGCCTAACGATCGTCAACGGCTGAAATGCCTAACTATCGACAACGGCTGAAATGCCTAACTATAGACAACGGCTGAAATGCCTAACTATAGACAACGGCTGAAATGCCTAACTATAGACAACGGCTGAAATGCCTAACTATAGACAACGGCTGAAATGCCTACCTATCGACAACGGCTGAAATGCCTAACTATAGACAACGGCTGAAATGCCTAACTATAGACAACGGCTGAAATGCCTAACTATAGACAACGGCTGAAATGCCTAACTATAGACAACGGCTGAAATGCCTACCTATCGACAACGGCTGAAATGCCTAACTATAGACAACGGCTGAAATGCCTAACTATAGACAACGGCTGAAATGCCTAACTATAGACAACGGCTGAAATGCCTGTCATGCAGGTGAATGAGGACCCAAAAGCGACTTGGCGAAAACAGAGTTTTTAATCCAGTAAGAAACTTTACAAAACAAAAAGCATAATACTACTCGTTAAGACGAGAACAGACTGGAGACTTGATCGAGAACTGCAGGTTGCCTCGGGAAGGCACTTGAACCTAGCCGACTCAGACACCTGCTCACCACGCAGCATCTGAGGGAAACACGACACGACAGGGCAAAACATAGACACAGCACGGTGAATTATAGATGAGGATCCGACAGGGCAGGTACGGAAAACAAGGAGAGAAATAGGGACTCTAATCAGGGAAAAGGATCGGGAACAGGTGTGGGAAGACTAAATGATGATTAGGGGAATAGGAACAGCTGGGAGCAGGAACGGAACGATAGAGAGAAGAGAGAGCGAGAGAGTGAGAGAGGGAGGGGGAGAGAGAGGGATAGAAAGAGGGAAAGAACCTAATAAGACCAGCAGAGGGAAACGAATAGAAGGGGAAGCACAGGGACAAGACATGATAATTAATGACAAAACATGACAATGCCTAACTATAGACAACGTCTGAATCGCCTAACTATCGACAACGGCTTAAATGCCTAACTATAGACAACGGCTGAAATGCCTAACTATAGACAACGGCTGAAATGCCTAACGATCGACAACGGCTGAAATGCCTAACTATCGACAACGGCTGAAATGCCTAACGATCGTCAACGGCTGAAATGCCTAACGATCGACAACGGCTGAAATGCCTAACTATAGACAACGGCTGAAATGCCTAACTATAGACAATGGCTGAAATGCCTAACTATAGACAACGGCTGAAATGCCTAACGATCGTCAACGGCTGAAATGCCTAACGATCGACAACGGCTGAAATGCCTAACTATAGACAACGGCTGAAATGCCTAACTATCGACAACGGCTGAAATGCCTAACGATCGACAACGGCTGAAATGCCTAACGATCGACAACGGCTGAAATGCCTAACTATAGACAACGGCTGAAATGCCTAACTATAGACAACGGCTGAAATGCCTAACTATAGACAACGGCTGAAATGCCTAACGATCGTCAACGGCTGAAATGCCTAACGATCGACAACGGCTGAAATGCCTAACTATAGACAACGGCTGAAATGCCTAACTATAGACAACGGCTGAAATGCCTAACGATCGTCAACGGCTGAAATGCCTAACGATCGACAACGGCTGAAATGCCTAACGATCGACAACGGCTGAAATGCCTAACTATAGACAACGGCTGAAATGCCTAACTATAGACAACGGCTGAAATGCCTAACTATAGACAACGTCTGAAATGCCTAACTATAGACAACGGCTGAAATGCCTAACTATAGACAACGGCTGAAATGCCTAACTATAGACAACGTCTGACATGCCTAACGATCGACAACGGCTGAAATGCCTAACGATCGACAACGGCTGAAATGCCTAACTATAGACAACGTCTGAAATGCCTAACTATAGACAACGGCTGAAATGCAGTTTGCTGTCCTTCATTGAACAGAATGATGTAATAATTATGTAATAGTGTTTTTACTGCTTGCTGTTCAACACGTGGAGGGAAAATGTTTCTTATTAATCAGCGTCATGTTCGTCGTATTGATGAGCCTAAGGCGCAGTGTGATGAGCATACATGCTTCTTATAATGAAGGGAAAAACACTAAACAAACTAACAAAGAAACAAAACGGACGTGAAGCTATATAACAACGAGTGCTGACATGCAACTACACATGGACAATAACCTACATATACTGAGACATACCAAAACCCCATAGACATACAAACAAACCTAGACAGGACAAAAACAACAAGACAATACAAAAACAAACATACCAACCTCGTCACACCCTGACCTAACCAAAATAATAAAGAAAGGAAAGATAACTACTGTCAGGGTGTGACAGAGCCATATATTTAGATATTTCGATTCTTTAAATACATGTCTCTGATATTAATGGTCTCCAAAGCGTTTTAGTGTTGCTAAATGGAACTCCTGTTGATCATGTCAAAGAGCCAGTGGCTGTGTGTGTGCCGATTACTGACATTTAAATTGGCAAAGCAAGTGGAATAGATCATAAACACAAGTGAATTTAAACACTCACAAAATATTCAAAAGAATTCACATTTCAAATGTAACATTACTGGCTATATACAGTGCTGTAACAATGTGGAAATAGTTAAAGTACGAAGGAGAAAATAAATAGACAGATAAATATAGGTTTGTATTTACAATGATGTTTGTTCTTCACTGGTTGCTCTTTTCTTGTGGCAACATGGCACACTGTGGTATTTCACCTAATAGATATGAGAGTTGATCGAGGCTGGATTTGTTGGATTCTTTGTGGGTCTCTCGCTCTCTGCTTTCTTGTGGTTAGAGAGGAAGACCTGCTGTGTGGCTGTCTCCTCTCCTTTTTCCCTCTTCCTCCTCTCTCTCCCTCTTCCTCTCTCTTTCATTCAGACCCTCTCTCCTCCTGAATGACGTATTCACACACAGTGAGACCTTTTCATAAAGGCACCAGTGCCACCATCACTTTCCAGCCAGGGGAAAGAGGCGTATGTGTGTGAAAGCTAAAGAGAGAGAGAGAGAGAGAGAGAGAGAGAGAGAGAGAGATATAGTGTGTGTGTGTGTGTGTGTGTGTGTGTGTGTGTGTGTGTGTGTGTGTGTGTGTGTGTGTGTGTGTGTGTGTGTGTGTGTGTGTGTGTGTGTGTGTGTGTGTGTGTGTGTGTGTGTGTGTGTGTGTGTGGGGGGGGGTTAAGCATGGTCTTCTCTCTGGCTCCAGAATCCCTGGCCAACTCGGCAGTGAGGTTTGGCTCTCCTCTCACTCAAGTACACACACACACACACACACACACACACACACACACACACACACACACACACACACACACACACACACACACACACACACACACACACACACACACACACACACACACACACACACACACACACACACACACACACACACACACACACACACACACACACACATACTGAGGGTTTCAGGGGTTGTTAGAAGAAATGAACGCCTGTAGCCTCTCACAGTCATTCAGTGTGTGTGTGTGTGTGTGTACCTCAGACTGGGTTGTCATAGCATCACTGCGTGACCCTGTGGCCAAGAGATTGCAGGCAGAGGGTACAGCGAGATCTCTCTCTCTCTCTCTCTGTCTCTCTCTCCCCTCCCTCTCTCTCTCTCTCTCTCTCTCTCTCTCTCTCTCTCTCTCTCTCTCTCTCTCTCTCTCCTCTCTCTGTCTCTTTCTCTGTCTCTCTCTCTCTCTCTCTCTCTCTCTCTGTCTTTCTCTTTCTCTTTCTCTCTCTCTCCGTATCCCTTCCTCTCTGTCTGTTTATCTTTCCTCCCTCTCCCTCCCTCCCTCCCTCCCTCCCTCCCTCCCTCCCTCCCTCCCTCCCTCCCTCCCTCCCTCTCTAAGCCTTATATGTCTTGTTACTGTAGTCTAGTGGTGTTACACTTGGTTAAACCTTTATACACTCCTCAGTGATTACTTTCATCACACTCACTCACTCACTCTACTGTTTTACACTGCTTTACAAGACAAAGAGCTATTGATTTAAAGGCGAGTACAGAAGGTGAGGAACAATCAATCTGGTTAAGCTTAGGAACACGCCGCCATGGAAATGCTCTCTCTGATCCTGGGAGAGAGATGAACTCCCACAAAGCCTTGCAGCGTCAGTCGATAATGACTTCCGACTCCCTGGGCCTACTGCAGAGAGAGAGAGAGAGAGAGAGAGAGAGAGAGAGAGAGAGAGAGAGAGAGAGAGAGAGAGAGAGAGAGAGAGAGAGAGAGAGAGAGAGAGAGAGAGAGAGAGAGAGAGAGAGAGAGAGAGAGCCAGCTTGGATTACTACCAGGTGGAATGGATGGAGTGAGTGAGGGAGGGATTGATTGGTGGGGAAGAGGGGACATGATGATGGGAGGTGAGGGAAATGAATGCAGAGATGGAGAGAGAGCTAGTGGGATAGAGAAGGAGGGAGTAAGGGAGGGAAAGGAGGGGGAGCTGCAGTAAAGATAGGCATCATTCTGAGGGAGAGGAGGGATATTGTGTGGAGGGATATTGGCATAAGTGACAGTGGTTAGGCTGAGGTCTGGCTCAAGCAGCCTGTGTGGGGGGGGCTGTGCTTGTGTGTGCGTGTGTGTCAGCTTGCAGACTGCACCGCTTACCACGGCGCCGTGAAGGGGTGGGGATGTCCCCCCGGCCTCTTAAAGAAACAGCACACACACACACAGAGACCGGCCCACCTTCCTTTCACACACAGTAATTGGCAACATCACTTCTCCCCTCCTCCATCCATGTTTCCAGGCAACTGAAGGAGAAAAGAAAGAGGAAGAGGGGAGAAAGGGGTAATTGACAGGGTGAGGTGACGTGTGTGTGACAGGGAGGGTGAGGTGACGTGTGTGTGACAGGGGGATGAGGTGACATGTGTGTGACAGGGAGGGTGAGATGACGTGTGTGTGTGACAGGGGGGTGAGGTGACGTGTGTGTGACAGGGAGGGTGAGGTGACACGTGTGTGACAGGGGGGGTGAGGTGACGTGTGTGTGACAGGGAGGGTGAGGTGACGTGTGTGTGTGTGTGTGTATGTGACAGGGAGGGTGATGTGACGTGTGTGTGACTCCTCTCCTGTCTTCTCCTCTTTTCTCCTCTCTTCTCCTCACCTCTCCTCTCCTGTCTTCTCCTCTCCTTTCCTCTCCACTCCTCACCTTTCCTTTCCTCTCCACTCCTCACCTCTCCTGTCCTCTCTTCTCCTCTCCTCTCCTGTCCTCTCTTCTCCTCTCATCTCCTCTCCTCTCCTGTATTCTCCTTTCCTCTCCACTCCTCACCTATCCTTTCCTCTCCACTCCTTTCCTCTCCTGTCTTCTCCTCTCCTTTCCTTTCCTCTCCAATCCTCGCCTCTCCTGTCCTCTCTTCTCCTGTTCTGTCTTCTCCTCTCCTTTCCTCTCCACTCCTCACCTCTCCTGTCCTCTTCTCCTGTCTTCTCTCCTTTCCTCTCCACTCCTCACCTCTCCTGTCCTCTCTTATCCTCTCCTCTCCTGTCTTCTCCTCTCCTTTCCTCTCCACTCCTCACCTCTCCTGTCCTCTCTTCTCCTCTCCTCTCCTGTCTTCTCCTCTCCTTTCCTCTCCACTCCTCACCTCTCCTGTCCTCTCTTCTCCTGTCCTCTCTTCTCTTCTATTCTCCTGTCTTCTCCTCTCCTTTCCTCTCCACTCCTCACCTATCCTGTCCTCTCTCTCCTCTCCTCTCCTGTCCTCTCTTCTCCTGTCCTCTCTTCTCTTCGATTCTCCTGTCTTCTCCTCTCCTGTCCTCTCCACTCCTCACCTCTCCTGTCCTCTCTATTCCTGTCCTCTCTTCTCTTCTATTCTCCTGTCCTCTCTTCTCTTCGATTCTCCTGTCTTCTCCTCTCCTCTCCTGTCCTCTCTTCTCCTGTCCTCTCTTCTCTTCGATTCTCCTGTCTTCTCCTCTCCTTTCATCTCCACTCCTCACCTCTCCTGTCCTCTCTTCTCCTGTCCTCTCTTCTCTTCTATTCTCCTTTCTTCTCCTCTCCTCTCCTGTCCTCTCTTCTCCTCTCCTCTCCTCTCCTCTCCTCTCCTCTACTTTCCTCTCTTCTCTTCTTCCCTCTCCACTCCTCTCCTCTCCTGTCCTCTCCACTCCTCACCTCTCCTGTCCTCTCTTCTCCTGTCCTCTCTTCTCTTCTCTTCTCCTGTCTTCTCCTCTACTTTCCTCTCTACTTTCCTCTCTTCTCTTCTCTTCTCATGTCTTTTCCTCCCTTCTCCTTTCTTCTCCTTTCCTTTCCTCTCTTCTCCTCATCTCTCCTTTCCTCTCTTCTCCTCGCCATAAAATACACACACCTCACAACTCAACTCACAGAAAGAGAGAGAAAGTCAGAGAGAGCAAAAGCATTACTAAAACAAGTGCCCACCCTTTCCCTCTCTCCTTCTCCCACCTCTCTTCTTCTCACCCCCTATCTTTCCTCCTGTCCCTCCTTGCTAACTGGAAACACTCCCAGTCCTCATCTTGATCCCAATCTAGATCTCTGTTTTCTGTTGTTTTGACAAGAGTTCCAGTTGTTTTGTAGTTGTTTCCATTCCCTGTAGCTGTTGTCAGGCTGGATGTGGGATCTGGAGGATACAGTAGGTGGGATTGATGTCTCTCTAGACAGACTAACTCAAGTGACCTGTAGAGTGTGTGTGTGTGTGTGTGTGTGTGTGTGTGTGTGTGTGTGTGTGTGTGTGTGTGTGTGTGTGTGTGTGTGTGTGTGTGTGTGTGTGTGTGTGTGTGTGTGTGTGTGTGTGTGTGTGTGTGTGTGTGTGTGTGTGTGTGTGTGTGTGTGTGTGTGTGTGTGTGTGTGTGTTCAGGAAGTGAGTGTGATGGAGAAATAAAGGGGGGGGAAACGATGATAAAGAAAGTGAGAGAGAGAGACAGAGCAGCAGTGATGCGTGCTGTGTTTGGGAACTGGGGGTGGGTTGGTGATTAACCGTAGCCTGATGTTCATCCACATGCCCACATACTGCCAGACAGACAGGCTTGGAGCTGGCAGGTACAGAGGCCCGTGGAGACAGAGTTCTGCCCAGCCCAGGGCCCTCAGATTCAGCTGGGGGTTTGGACCGTTGCCCCCTCTTACCACAGAACACATCCAGACACGAGGATCACAGGCCCTCACAGTGTGTGTGGTGTGTATAAAGAATGGAACACTCAAAGTGGTGTGTGTATGTGTAATATAACCTCACTAACTAATTGACCCAGCGGTGGCTGTATGCTCCAGTATTGCTGGAGTGGCTCTGTTAGAACATGCAGTACACACACACCTGCACCATCGACCAGGTTTGGTCCTGAATCAGATCTCAGTGCACGCAAATACCATCATCTTCACACACACACAAAGATCCAATCACACACACACACACACACACACACACACACACACACACACACACACACACACACACACACACACACACACACACACACACACACACACACACACACACACACACACACACACACACACACACACACACACACACACACAGTCACGTATCATCTGCTGCTGGTTAGCTATTAGTATGCTGTGAGGCTGCTGTCTCATGGGACCTGTCTCTGTAGACTCATCGGGAGGGGGGGGGGGTGAAGTGTTAGAGAGAGTGGGAGAAGGGAGGAGTGGGGTGTTAGAGAGAGTGGGAGAAGGGAGGAGTGGGGTGTTACAGAGAGTAGGAGAGTGGAGGAGTGGGGTGTTAGAGAGAGTGGGAGAAGAGAAGAGGAGTGGGGTGTTACAGAGAGTGGGAGAAGGGAGGAGTGGGGTGTTAGAGAGAGTGGGAGAGGGGAGGAGTGGGGTGTTAGAGAGAGTGGGAGAAGGGAGGAGTGGGGTGTTAGAGAGAGTGGGAGAAGGGAGGAGTGCGGTGTTACAGAGAGTGGGAGAAGGGAGGAGTGGGGTGTTAGAGAGAGTGGGAGAAGGGAGGAGTGGGGTGTTAGAGAGAGTGAGAGATGGGAGGAGTGGGGTGTTAGAGAGAGTGGGAGAAGGGAGGAGTGGGGTGTTAGAGAGAGTGGGAGAGGGGAGGAGTGGGGTGTTAGAGAGAGTGGGAGAGTGGAGGAGTGGGGTGTTAGAGAGAGTGGGAGAGTGGGAGAGTGGAGGAGTGGGGTGTTAGAGAGAGTGGGAGAGGAGAGGAGTGGGGTGTTAGAGAGAGTGGGAGAAGGGAGGAGTGGGGTGTTACAGAGAGTGGGAGAAGAGAGGAGTGGGATGTTAGAGAGAGTGAGAGATGGGAGGAGTGGGGTGTTAGAGAGAGTGGGAGAAGGGTGGAGTGGGGTGTTAGAGAGAGTGAGAGATGGGAGGAGTGGGGAGTGGGGTGTTACAGAGAGTGAGAGATGGGAGGAGTGGGGAGTGGGTGAAGGAGGAGGTGGTTAGACACCTCCTACCTGTCTGCAGCTCACCCTGGTTTAGTAGTCGGAGGATTAGGCAAGTGTGTGTGTGTGTGTGTGTGTGTGTGTGTGTGTGTGTGTGTGTGTGTGTGTGTGTGTGTGTGTGTGTGTGTGTGTGTGTGTGTGTGTGTGTGTGTGTGTGTGTGTGTGTGTGTGTGTGTGTGTGTGTTTGAGGGGGTTGTTAAAGGGTGAGACAACGTGATGTATGTATGATCACTGATGGCACAGACAGTACATCAGAGCTGATAGATGTAACACACACACACACACACACACACACACACACACACACACACACACACACACACACACACACACACACACACACACACACACACACACACACACACACACACACACACACACACACACACACACACACTCATAAATCCATCATGGCCGCTTTGGCCTATTCTACCAGCTGCTCCGTGGCTGCCGTGTTGCTAGGATACACACACTCAGCTCAGGGAGAAGGATGTGTTGGCCCCTAGTCACACACACAGTCACATACACATACACACAAACACACACACACACTATTTGCGCGCAGACTCGCTAGGGGGGACAGCTGCCGAGGTGCCGCTAAACACACACACACACACACACACACACACACACACACACACACACACACACACACACACACACACACACACACACACACACACACACACACACACACACACACACACTTACGTCTGTCAAACAAAACAAACACATATACACAAACACAGCACACACATCTAGACGCAAACACACAACTTATAGACGGACATATACAAACACCGCTCAGACAAACTATAGAATCTACGCAACACACACGTACAGTACACAAACCACACACAGTTCCTTACCTTGAGGGCATCACAGCCCATCTGGTTTCCGTGGAAATGAGTGGAGGAGGTTCGGGGTGGACTGAGTGTTTCAAAGGATAGCCCGGGTGCAACAAGAACTCATCCTTAACTAAACTGAAGCACACTAGTTTGACTATTTAGTGTCGACCAATTAGAACTGAAACACACTAGTGTGTCTGCTTAGTGTCTACCAATTAGAACTGAAGCACACTAGTTTGTCTGCTTAGTGTCTACCAATTAGAACTGAAACACACTAGTTTGTCTGCTTAGTGTCTACCAATTAGAACTGAAGCACACTAGTTTGACTATTTAGTGTCGACCAATTAGAACTGAAACACACTAGTTTGTCTGCTTAGTGTCTACCAATTAGAACTGAAACACACTAGTTTGTCTGCTTAGTGTCTACCAATTAGAACTGAAACACACTAGTTTGTCTGCTTAGTGTCTACCAATTAGAACTGAAACACACTAGTTTGTCTGCTTAGTGTCTACCAATTAGAACTGAAACACACTAGTTTGTCTGCTTAGTGTCTACCAATTACAACTGAAACACACTAGTTTGTCTGCATAGTGTCTACCAATTAGAACTGAAACACACTAGTTTGTCTGCTTAGTGTCTACCAATTAGAACTGAAACACACTAGTTTGTCTGCTTAGTGTCTACCAATTAGAACTGAAACACACTAGTTTGTCTGCTTAGTGTCTACCAATTAGAACTGAAACACACTAGTTTGTCTGCTTAGTGTCTACCAATTAGAACTGAAACACACTAGTTTGTCTGCTTAGTGTCGACCAATTAGAACTGAAACACACTAGTTTGTCTGCTTAGTGTCTACCAATTACAACTGAAACACACTAGTTTGTCTGCATAGTGTCTACCAATTAGAACTGAAACACACTAGTTTGTCTGCTTAGTGTCTACCAATTAGAACTGAAACACACTAGTTTGTCTGCTTAGTGTCTACCAATTAGAACTGAAACACACTAGTTTGTCTGCTTAGTGTCTACCAATTAGAACTGAAACACACTAGTTTGTCTGCTTAGTGTCTACCAATTAGAACTGAAACACACTAGTTTGTCTGCTTAGTGTCGACCAATTAGAACTGAAGCACACTAGTTTGACTATTTAGTGTCTACCAATTAGAACTGAAACACACTAGTTTGACTGCTTAGTGTCTACCAATTAGAACTGAAACACACTAGTTTGACTGCTTAGTGTCTACCAATTAGAACTGAAACACACTAGTTTGACTGCTTAGTGTCTACCAATTACAACTGAAACACACTAGTTTGACTGCTTAGTGTCTACCAATTAGAACTGAAGCACACTAGTTTGACTATTTAGTGTCTACCAATTAGAACTGAAACACACTAGTTTGACTGCTTAGTGTCTACCAATTAGAACTGAAACACACTAGTTTGACTGCTTAGTGTCTACCAATTAGAACTGAAACACACTAGTTTGACTGCTTAGTGTCTACCAATTACAACTGAAACACACTAGTTTGACTGCCTAGTGTCTACCAATTAGAACTGAAGTACACTAGTTTGACTATTTAGTGTCTACCAATTACAACTGAAACACTCTAGTTTGACTATTTAGTGTCTACCAATTACAACTGAAACACTCTAGTTTGTCTGCTTAGTGTCTACCAATTACAACTGAAACACTCTAGTTTGACTGCTTAGTGTCTACCAATTACAACTGAAACACTCTAGTTTGTCTGCATAGTGTCTACCAATTAGAACTGAAGCACACTAGTTTGACTGCTTAGTGTCTACCAATTAGAACTGAAACACACTAGTTTGACTGCTTAGTGTCTACCAATTACAACTGAAACACACTAGTTTGACTGCTTAGTGTCTACCAATTAGAACTGAAACACACTAGTTTGACTGCTTAGTGTCTACCAATTACAACTGAAACACACTAGTTTGACTGCTTAGTGTCTACCAATTACAACTGAAACACTCTAGTTTGTCTGCATAGTGTCTACCAATTAGAACTGAAGCACACTAGTTTGACTGCTTAGTGTCTACCAATTAGAACTGAAACACACTAGTTTGACTGCTTAGTGTCTACCAATTACAACTGAAGCACACTAGTTTGACTGCTTAGTGTCTACCAATTACAACTGAAGCACACTAGTTTGACTGCTTAGTGTCTACCAATTAGAACTGAAACACACTAGTTTGACTGCTTAGTGTCTACCAATTACAACTGAAACACACTAGTTTGACTGCTTAGTGTCTACCAATTAGAACTGAAACACACTAGTTTGACTGCTTAGTGTCTACCAATTAGAACTGAAACACACTAGTTTGTCTGCTTAGTGTCTACCAATTAGAACTGAAACACACTAGTTTGACTGCTTAGTGTCTACCAATTAGAACTGAAACACACTAGTTTGACTGCTTAGTGTCTACCAATTAGAACTGAAACACACTAGTTTGACTGCTTAGTGTCTACCAATTAGAACTGAAGCACACTAGTTTGACTGCTTAGTGTCGACCAATTACAACTGAAACACACTAGTTTGACTGCTTAGTGTCTACCAATTACAACTGAAACACACTAGTTTGTCTGCTTAGTGTCTACCAATTACAACTGAAACACACTAGTTTGACTGCTTAGTGTCTACCAATTAGAACTGAAACACACTAGTTTGTCTGCTTAATGTCTACCAATTACAACTGAAACACACTAGTTTGACTGATTAGTGTCTACCAATTAGAACTGAAACACACTAGTTTGTGTGCTTAGTGTCTACCAATTAGAACTGAAACACACTAGTTTGTCTGCTTAGTGTCTACCAATTAGAACTGAAACACACTAGTTTGTCTGCTTAGTGTCTACCAATTAGAACTGAAACACACTAGTTTGACTGCTTAGTGTCTACCAATTAGAACTGAAACACACTAGTTTGACTGCTTAGTGTCTACCAATTACAACTGAAACACACTAGTTTGTCTGCTTAGTGTCTACCAATTAGAACTGAAACACACTAGTTTGTCTGCTTAGTGTCTACCAATTAGAACTGAAACACACTAGTTTGTCTGCTTAGTGTCTACCAATTACAACTGAAACACACTAGTTTGACTGCTTAGTGTCTACCAATTAGAACTGAAACACACTAGTTTGACTGCTTAGTGTCTACCAATTAGAACTGAAACACACTAGTTTGTCTGCTTAGTGTCTACCAATTACAACTGAAACACACTAGTTTGACTGCTTAGTGTCTACCAATTAGAACTGAAACACACTAGTTTGACTGCTTAGTGTCTACCAATTAGAACTGAAACACACTAGTTTGTCTGCTTAGTGTCTACCAATTAGAACTGAAGCACACTAGTTTGACTGCTTAGTGTCTACCAATTAGAACTGAAACACACTAGTTTGACTGCTTAGTGTCTACCAATTAGAACTGAAACACACTAGTTTGTCTGCTTAGTGTCGACCAATTAGAACTGAAACACACTAGTTTGACTGCTTAGTGTCTACCAATTAGAACTGAAACACACTAGTTTGACTGCTTAGTGT
>NC_060177.1:22249362-22251862 GCF_021184085.1 Oncorhynchus gorbuscha
TGTCTGAAGGATGTCACATCCCCAGCTCTCTCTCTCTCTCTCACACACATACTACACCATCTGTCTACAAACCTGAACCTGCACACTACACACACACACACACACATACGTGCATGCACACACATTCTCCTCCCTAAACACACATAAACAGGCATGCTATCTATCTCAGATCACCATTCCTGCTTGTTTATCTATTGCCTGGTAACAGAGACAGCCTATCAACATCTACCACACCCCTCTGCACATGCTCACTGATGGCCAGATTAGGATCTGTGGTGGGACTGTTGGTATACACACACACAAATCCTGGCCTGTCATTGCTCCCTATTGTTTAGCTGGTTGTTTTCTCTTGGTGTGACTGGCAGCAGATGGCTACCACTGAGTTGCCAGAGCAGAGCTGACCAGCCTGGGGCGCACATGCGCACAACAAATGGCCTCCACACTAGCAGTGTAAGGAAATGAGAGGGCAGGCTATTACTTAGTTATACTAAAGACACACACACACACACACACACACACACACACACACACACACACACACACACACACACACACACACACACACACACACACACACACACACACACACACACACACACACACACACACACACACACACACACACACACACACACACACACACACACACACAGCATTGAATCATGTCTGAACTGTCCCCTGTTCATACATTGTTTCTCTACAGGTTCCCCTCATGACCCCTCTCCCTGTAATGGCTGTGGAATCTCATCACGAGGCCAACTGACTGTATTACCATGTCTAAAGGGACATTGTGTGTGTGTGTGTCTGTGTGTGAGGGAGCAGGTGTCATACCTAATGGAGTGTGTTACTGCAGCTTGAAATCAGCTGCTGTTCTCTGGGATCATGAGGAGTCAGCCAGGGATTAAAGTTCAGAGTCAGAGGGTGTTGTAGTCTGTAACTACATGGACACATTCCTCTACTGGCGAATGATGTCATGATGAATGGGAATCAATGGGACGTAGGGACTGAATGTTGATTGTTACTGTAGTTCTGGCCTCTTGTAGTTTATAGCCTCTTGTAGCTTACATTCTAAAGCCTCTTGTCACTTACATTCTTATTTTAAGAATGTGAAATGTCAGAATAATAGTAGAGACAATGATTTATTTCAGCTTTTATTTCTTTCATCACATTCCCAATGGGTCAGAAGTTTACATACACTCAAATAGTATTTGGTAGCATTGCCTTTAAATTGTTTATCTTGGGCCAAACAATTCGGGTAGCCTTCCACAAGCTTCCCACAATAAGTTGGGTGAATTTTGGCCCATTCCTCCTGACAGAGCTGGTGTAACTGAGTCAGGTTTGTAGGCCTCCTTGCTCGCACACAGTTTTTCAGTTCTGCCCACAAATTTTCTATAGGATTGAGGTCAGGGCTTTGTGATGGCCACTCCAATACCTTGACTTTGTTGTCCTTAAGCCATTTTGCCTCAACTTTGGAAGTATGCTTGGGGTCATTGTCCACTTGGAAGACCCAATATGGACCAAGCTTTAACTTCCTGACTGATGTCTTGAGATGTTGCTTCAATAAATCCACATAATTTTCCTGCCTCATGATGCCATTTAGTTTGTGAAGTGCACCAGTCCCTCCTTCAGCAAATCACCCCCGCAATATGATGCTGCCACCCCCATGCTTCACGGTTGGTGGTCTTCAGCTTGCAAGCCTCACCCTTTTTCCTCCAAACATAACGATGGTCATTATGGCCAAACAGTTCTATTTTTGTTTCATCAGACCAGAGGACATTTTTCCAAAAAGTACAATCTTTGTCCCCATGTGCAGTTGCAAACCGTAGTCTGGCTTTTTTATGACGGTTTTGGAGCAGTGGTTTCTTCCTTGCTGAGCGGCCTTTCAGGTTATGTCAATATATGACTCGTTTTACTATGATAAAGATATTTTTCATGTTGTTTGGTAAATCCAACCACAACTCTATCCTCCTGATTCCTGCTTATAAGCAAAAATTAAAGCAGGAAGCACAAGTGACTCGGTCTATAAAAACGTGGTCAGATGAAGCAGATGCTAAACTACAGGACTGTTTTGCTATCACAGACCGGAATATGTTCCGGGATTCTTCCGATGGCATTGAGGAGTACACCACATCAGTCACTGGCATTATCAATTAGTTCATCGAGGACGTTGTCCCCACAGTGACTGTACGTACATACCCCAACCAGAAGCCATGGATTACAGGCAACATTCGCACTGAGCTGAAGGGTATAGCTGCTGCTTTCAAGGTGCGGGACTCTAACCCGGAAGCTTACAAGAAATCCTGCTATGACCTGCGACGAACCATCAAACAGCAAAGCGTCAATGCAGAGCTAAGATTGAATCGTACTACACCGGCTCTGATGCTCGTCTTATGTGGCAGGGCTTGCAAACTATTACAGACTACAAAGGGAAGCATAGCCGTGAGCTGCCCAGTGACCCGAGCCTACCAGACAAGCTAAATCGCTTCTATGCTAGCTTTGA
>NC_060177.1:22256862-22269362 GCF_021184085.1 Oncorhynchus gorbuscha
TTTATAAAACCCTCTTAGGTCTCACTCCCCCCTACCTGAGATACCTACTGCAGCCCTCATACTCCACTTACAACACCCGTTCTGCCAGTCACAATCTATTAAAGGTCCCCAAAGCACACACATCCCTGGGTCAAGCCTCTTTTCACTGCAGCTAGCGACTGGAACGAGCTGCAACAAACACTCAAACTGGACAGTTTTATCTCAATTCCTTCATTCAAAGACTCAGTCATGGACACTCTTACTGACAGTTGTGTCTGCTTTGTGTGATATTTGTTGACCCTTTGTGCTGTTGTCTGTGCCCAATAATGTTTGTACCATGTTTTGTGTGATATTTGTTGACCCTTTGTGCTGTTGTCTGTGCCCAATAATGTTTGTACCATGTTTTGTGCTGATACCTACCATGTTGTGTTGCTACCATGCTGTGTTGTCATGTGTTGCTACCATGCTGTGTTGTCATGTGTTGCTACCATTAGGTGTTGTCATGTAATGCTACCATGCTGTCTTGTCATGTGTTGCTGCCTTGCTATGTTGTTGTCTTAGGTCTCTCTTTATGTAGTGTTGTGTTGTCTCTCTTGTCATGATGTGTGTTTTGTCCTATATTTATATTTTATTTTGGTAGATGTGTGTTTTGTCCTATATTTATATTTTATTTTGGTAGACCGTCATTGTAAATATGAATTTGTTCTTAACTGACTTGCCTAGTTAAATAAAGGTTAAATAAAAAATGATCTTCCTCTCATTCTGTCCTTCATCTTCCACCAGTGTGTGATCAAATGGCTGTAGTGTGTGGTGATGACCAGCCAGCTCTAGATATGGCCTCAGATCAGTCCTAGTGGACAATGTGTCTGTGTCTGGCCCCCTGCCTCTCTGCCCTAGGCTGACCCAGCAAGTGTGACTGGGCCCTGAGCATCCCTACGGCGTAGCAGGAGCAGGCAGGGAGAAGGTTGTTTGTGTGTGTGAGTGCATGCGTGTGTCTGTGGGTGTCTGTGTGTTAGAGACTGTTTGGTGAGCCCTGAGCCCTAATGTGTGAGCCCTGGGCTAGGACAGGGCTGCTGCAGAGTTTACCCAGGCAGAAAAAGGAAGACATCAGATAGGGAGAGAGAGAAGAGAGAGAGAGAGAGAGAATGGAGTAATGGAGAGAGAGGGTGCAGAGAAGGAATGTTGGAGAGAGAAAGAGACAGAAGATAGAGAGAGGAGTGGAGAGTACTTTCTTGTACCAGCTCTGTCTCAGTGGGAGTGAGACGTCAGCCTCTGTCAGTCCACTCGACCAGCCAGCCTGCAGGAGAAACAGATCTATCTCCCTCTCTCTCTGTGAGCCTAAACTGAGACGAGACACATCACGACTCCCAGAGAAAAAAACACAACTAGCAACAACACCAGCATTATTATCTACAAACAAAACACAAAGGCAGTGAGGCAACTAAAGAAGACCCTGAAGTCTACATTCACCAAGGACACAAACATTTATTATCACTCTTAGAATTAGACAGGATGGGTTGGTTCACTTCAAGTGCTCTAAAACAGGGCATGGAAAGAGGTCCTGGCAAGATTGTTGGAGCTGCATTTCCCCCAGTGTTTTGCAGTGAATAGGAAGCCACGCAAGGCTGAGCTCCTCAAAGCCCTTGAAAATGTCAGCATCATTAGAGAGAATGTCAGTAGAGCTTCAGAGATCCACCAGATAGATCTGGTGTCTGAGGACAGGGGACATGTGATGGAACTCATGACCTGTGGGCAAATACAGCTTCATCTGCCCTTCCTCAATATGGAGACACAGAAGGGGTTTATCCTGAGCTAGCACATGAAAAGAGCTGAGTAAGTGTTACCTCGCCCTATTGTGGTAACACACGGAGAGAGAGAGAGAGAGAGAGAGAGAGAGAGAGAGAGAGAGAGAGAGAGGAGTGTGTGTGTGTGTGTGTGTGTGTGTGTGTGTGTGTGTGTGTGTGTGTGTGTGTGTGTGTGTGTGTGTGTGTGTGTGTGTGTGTGTGTGTGTGTGTGTGTGTGTGTGTGTGTGTGTGTGTGTGTGTGTGTGTGTGTGTGGTATGTGTGTAATGAAGTCAGGATGGCCCTCCTGCCTACAGAATCCAGCAATATACTGTAATAACATGTTATTTGCTTCTGTTCTATTTTCTCCACTGTCTATGTCAGCCTCCACTGTCTATGCCAGCCTCCACTGTCTATGTCAGCCTCCACTGTCTATGTCAGTCTCCACTGTCTATGTCAGCCTCCACTGTCTATGTCAGCCTCCACTGTCTATGTCAGCCTCCACTGTCTATGTCAGCCTCCACTGTCTATGTCAGCCTCCACTGTCTATGCCAGCCTCCACTGTCTATGTCAGCCTCCACTGTCTATGTCAGCCTCCACTGTCTATGTCAGTCTCCACTGTCTATTCCAGCCTCCACTGTCTATGTCAGTCTCCACTGTCTATGTCAGTCTCCACTGTCTATGTCAGTCTCCACTGTCTATTCCATCCTCCACTGTCTATGTCAGTCTCCACTGTCTATGTCAGTCTCCACTGTCTATGTCAGCCTCCACTGTCTATGTCAGTCTCCACTGTCTATGCCATCCTCCACTGTCTATGTCAGTCTCCACTGTCTATGCCAGTCTCCACTGTCTATGCCAGCCTCCACTGTCTATTCCAGCCTCTACCGTCTATGCCAGCATCTACTGTCTATGTCAGCCTCCACTGTCTATGCCAGCATCCACTGTCTATGTCAGCCTCTACTGTCTATGCCAGCCTCCACTGTCTATGTCAGTCTCCACTGTCTATGCCAGCCTCCACTGTCTATGCCAGCCTCCACTGTCTATGTCAGCCTCCACTGTCTATGCCAGTCTCCACTGTCTATGCCAGCCTCCACTGTCTATGTCAGTCTCCACTGTCTATTCCATCCTCCACTGTCTATGTCAGTCTCCACTGTCTATTCCATCCTCCACTGTCTATGTCAGCCTCCACTGTCTATGTCAGTCTCCACTGTCTATGCCAGCCTCCACTGTCTATGTCAGTCTCCACTGTCTATGCCAGCCTCCACTGTCTATGCCAGCCTCCACTGTCTATGCCAGCCTCCACTGTCTATGCCAGCCTCCACTGTCTATGTCAGTCTCCACTGTCTATGTCAGTCTCCACTGTCTATGTCAGTCTCCACTGTCTATGCCAGCCTCCACTGTCTATGTCAGTCTCCACTGTGTATGCCAGCCTCCACTGTCTATGCCAGGCTCCACTGTCTATGCCAGTCTCCACTGTCTATGCCAGCCTCCACTGTCTATGTCAGTCTCCACTGTCTATGCCAGCCTCCACTGTCTATGTCAGTCTCCACTGTCTATGCCAGCCTCCACTGTCTATGCCAGCCTCCACTGTCTATGCCAGCCTCCACTGTCTATGTCAGTCTCCACTGTCTATGCCAGCCTCCACTGTCTCCATGTCAGTCTCTCCACTGTCTATGTCAGTCTCCACTGTCTATGCCAGCCTCCACTGTCTATGTCAGTCTCCACTGTCTATGCAAGCCTCCACTGTCTATGCCAATCTCTACTGTCCATGCCAGCCTCCACTGTCCATGCCAGCCTCCACTGTCTATGCCAGCCTCTACCGTCTATGCCAGCATCTACTGTCTATGTCAGCCTCCACTGTCTATGCCAGCATCCACTGTCTATGCCAGCCTCCACTGTCTATGCCAGCCTCCACTGTCTATGCCAGCTCCACTGTCTATGCCAGCCTCCACTGTCTATGTCTCCACTGTCCAGTCTACTGTCTATGCCAGCCTCCACTGTCTATGCCAGTCTCCACTGTCTATGCCAGTCTCCACTGTCTATGCCAGTCTCCACTGTCTATGCCAGCCTCCACTGTCTATGTCAGTCTCCACTGTCTATGCCAGCCTCCACTGTCTATGTCAGTCTCCACTGTCTATGCCAGCCTCCACTGTCTATGCCAGCCTCCACTGTCTATGCCAGCCTCCACTGTCTATGTCAGTCTCCACTGTCTATGCCAGCCTCCACTGTCTATGTCAGTCTCCACTGTCTATGTCAGTCTCCACTGTCTATGCCAGCCTCCACTGTCTATGTCAGTCTCCACTGTCTATGCAAGCCTCCACTGTCTATGCCAATCTCTACTGTCCATGCCAGCCTCTACTGTCCATGCCAGCCTCTACTGTCCATGCCAGCCTCTACTGTCTATGCCAGCCTCTACCGTCTATGCCAGCATCTACTGTCTATGCCAGCCTCCACTGTCTATGCCAGCATCCACTGTCTATGTCAGCCTCTACTGTCTATGCCAGCCTCTACTGTCTATGCCAGCTTCCACTGTCTATGCCAGCCTCCACTGTCTATGCCAGCCTCTAGTGTCTATGCCAGCCTCTACTGTCTATGCCAGTCTCCACTGTCTATGCCAGTCTCCACTGTCTATGCCAGCCTCCACTGTCTATGCCAGCCTCCACTGTCTATGCCAGTCTCTACTGTCTATGCCAGCCTCTAATGTCTATGCCAGCCTCCACTGTCTATGCCAGTCTCTACTGTTTATGCCAGCCTCCACTGTCTATGCCAGCCTCCACTGTCTATGCCATCCTCTACTGTCTATTCCAGCATCTGTCTATGCCAGCATCTGTCTATGCCAGCCTCTACTGTCTATGCCAGCCTCCACTGTCTATGCCAGTCTCCACTGTCTATGCCAGCCTATATTGTCTATGCCAGCCTCTACTGTCTATGCCAGTCTCTAATGTATATGCCAGCTTGGAGCACCTACTCTCCTGTCTCACTGGGCAATGTTTGTGTGTTGAAATATTTTCAGGTAAATAGTCAGGTCTGAGTCTAGGGATCATCTTCTCCCATACAGATACACAAACACACTCACACGGCCAGAATGAGTCCTAACCCCCGAGTCTTCTCTCTCTCCTGAAAGTCTGTTTAAAGAGCTAATTTAACACTTTCCCTCTCCTTCCCTCTCTCGTTCCCTCTCTCTCAGAACTTCAAAACAGGACAGAGAGCACATGGTCAGGGTGTGGGTACTGTTTTCTCAAGTCACTGGCCCCAGGCCTGTATTATAGATATCTTATTACTGCTTCCATCCTCTAGACCAGATGGTTGAGAAACACCACAGAGCAGATTTGCCTTCAAGTACAAGGTAAGAGGCAAGCCCTTCCAGTATGTCTGGGTTGGTATTCTATACGATCATGTAGTTAGGGAGTTACTGCTACATTATCTCCACTACTGGGACTGACAGGAAGCAGGGAGATCAATCACACTACTGGGACTGACAGGAAGCAGGGAGATCAATCACACTACTGGGACTGACAGGAAGCAGGGAGATCAATCACACTACTGGGACTGACAGGAAGCAGGGAGATCAATCACACTACTGGGACTGACGGGAAGCAGGGAGATCAATCACACTACTGGGACTGACGGGAAGCAGGGAGGTCAGTTACACTACTGGGACTGACGGGAAGCAGGGAGGTCAGTTACACTACTGGGACTGACAGGAAGCAGGGAGGTCAGTTACACTACTGGGACTGACAGGAAGCAGGGAGGTCAGTTACACTACTGGGACTGACAGGAAGCAGGGAGGTCAGTTACACTACTGGGACTGATGAGAAGCAGGGAGATCAGTTACACTACTGGGACTGACAGGAAGCAGGGAGGTCAGTTACACTACTGGGACTGACAGGAAGCAGGGAGGTTCACTGGGACTTGAGAAGCAGGGACACTACTGGGACTGACAGGAAGCAGGGAGGGACTGGGATCAGGACAAGATGTCTGATGGGAACACGTTATTTTACAGTTCTGTCCCCACCACCATTCTATACCTGGTACGACTACTTTAAAATACTCACTTACACATTGTTCTAAGTAAATAGCAGGTAATGTAAATAGCACATTAGAAAAGGTGTTACCTAACCAAAGTGTTTACAGTGACATACAACTGTGCTTCCCCATTCTAAAAGGAGGGCATTGAGGCTGAGAGAGGTGCAGTATATACTCCTGTTGTTATGTCTGCTAAGTGAGGCTTGCTTAGGAGTTAGAAGTCATTTCCTCTAATTGGAGCAGGAGATGAAGCTAATTAGTGCCAAGGCCGGACACAGGGTAGGCAGCCAATCACAGCAACAGGAGCGTGGCCTCATAGGATCACAAGACATTAGCAGCCGACTGCTGATTCTAACACTGATATGATAAACACAGTCCACAGGGGCTTTGGATGACAGGAGAGGAGGAGGAAGGAGACAGTGTGTGTGTATGTGAGTGTGTGTGTGTGTGTATGTGAGTGTGTGTGTGTGTGTGTGTGTGCGTGTGCATGTGTGTGTGCGTGTGTGTGTGTGTGTGTATGTGAGTGTGTGTGCGTGTGCGTGTGTGTGTGTGTGTGTGTGTGTGTTTATAGGTCTGAGACACTGTCACCACCGCTTCAAGGAGCTGACAGGCGAGAAATCTGTTCAGACGGCTTAAGGAATTGAGGGGCTGTGACAGACCCCCCCTCGCACAACCTCATTATCACTTCCTGTGGGTAACACACCCTGCCCTGACCCTCCACCTATGACCCTTTAGAGACAGGCTCTTTCATCACAGAGACACACGTCAATACCGCCAAGCGATATCTGAGATGTCACACCTTATAGATTCAATAAGACCTGCACAGAGGGAGAGGCTCAGACACAGCAGAAAGGGAGGGGTGTGTGTGTCTGCATGCTTGCGCCCGCGCTTGCCTGTGTACGTGATCATCTATAAACGCTGCCAGACAGGATAAACACTTGAACAAGTCAATAGCTCAGTGAGTGGGGATGCACACTATAAATTCTCTGGTGACTATCGATTATGATAGGAAACATTTCCCTTTTTTAAATACACCTTAATCCGGTAAAAAGTGGAATATCATCTATTGTACAGGTCACAATGTAGTAAGAGTAGTAATGGCAGCATCATAAAGCCTTTATATACATGACATAAACACTATGTAATGAATATGTTACAAGAGTGTAATGAAACCCACAAGTGAGGGAGACACAATAGGGCGTGTTACCACAATAGGGCGCATTAACACTTACTCAGCTCTTTTCGTGTGCTAGCTCAGGATAAAACCCCTTCTGTGTCTCCATATTGAGGAAGGGCAGATGAAGCTGTATTTGCCCACAGGTCATGAGTTCCATCACATGTCCCCTGTCCTCAGACACCAGATCTATCTGGTGGATCTCTGAAGCTCTACTGACATTCTCTCTAATGATGCTGACATTTCCAAGGGCTTTGAGGAGCTCAGCCTTGAGTGGCTTCCTATTCAAATCAAATCAAAATCAAATCAAATTTTATTTGTCACATACACATGGTTAGCAGATGTTAATGCTTGTGCTTCTAGTTCCGACAATGCAGTGATAACCAACAAGTAATCTAACTAACAATTCCAAAACTACTGTCTTATACACAGTGTAAGGGGATAAAGAATATGTACATAAGGATATATGAATGAGTGATGGTACAGGGCAGCATACAGTAGATGGTATCGAGTACAGTATATACATATGAGATGAGTATGTAGACAAAGTAAACAAAGTGGCATAGTTAAAGTGGCTAGTGATACATGTATTACATAAGGATGCAGTCGATGATGTAGAGTACAGTATATACATATGCATATGAGATTAATAATGTAGGGTAAGTAACATTATATAAGGTAGCATTGTTTAAAGTGGCTAGTGATATATTTACATCATTTCCCATCAATTCCCATTATTAAAGTGGCTGGAGTTGGGTCAGTGTCAATGACAGTGTGTTGGCAGCAGCCACTCAATGTTAGTGGTGGCTGTTTAACAGTCTGATGGCCTTGAGATAGAAGCTGTTTTTCAGTCTCTCGGTCCCAGCTTTGATGCACCTGTACTGACCTCGCCTTCTGGATGATAGCGGGGTGAACAGGCAGTGGATCGGGTGGTTGATGTCCTTGATGATCTTTATGGCCTTCCTGTAACATCGGGTGGTGTAGGTGTCCTGGAGGGCAGGTAGTTTGCCCCCGGTGATGCGTTGTGCAGACCTCACTACCCTCTGGAGAGCCTTACGGTTGAGGGCGGAGCAGTTGCCGTACCAGGTGATACAGCCCGCCAGGATGCTCTCGATTGTGCATCTGTAGAAGTTTGTGAGTGCTTTTGGTGACAAGCCGAATATCTTCAGCCTCCTGAGGTTGAAGAGGCGCTGCTGCACCTTCTTCACGACGCTGTCAGTGTGAGTGGACCAATTCAGTTTGTCTGTGATGTGTATGCCGAGGAACTTAAAACTTGCTATCCCCTCCACTACTGTTCCATCGATGTGGATAGGGGGGGTGTTCCCTCTGCTGTTTCCTGAAGTCCACAATCATCTCCTTAGTTTTGTTGACGTTGAGTGTGAGGTTATTTTCCTGACACCACACTCTGAGGGCCCTCATCTCCTCCCTGTAGGCCGTCTCGTCGTTGTTGGTAATCAAGCCTACCACTGTTGTGTCGTCCGCAAACTTGATGATTGAGTTGGAGGCGTGCGTGGCCACGCAGTCGTGGGTGAACAGGGAGTACAGGAGAGGGCTCAGAACGCACCCTTGTGGGGCCCCCCGTGTTGAGGATCAGCGGGGAGGAGATGTTGTTGCCTACCCTCACCACCTTGGGGCGGCCCGTCAGGAAGTCCAGTACCCAGTTGCACAGGGCGGGGTCGAGACCCAGGGTCTCGAGCTTGATGACGAGCTTGGAGGGTACTATGGTGTTGAATGCCGAGCTGTAGTCGATGAACAGCATTCTCACATAGGTATTCCTCTTGTCCAGGTGGGTTAGGGCAGTGTGCAGTGTGGTTGAGATTGCGTCATCTGTTGACCTATTTGGGCGGTAAGCAAATTGGAGTGGGTCTAGGGTGTCAGGAAGGGTGGAGGTGATATGGTCCTTGACTAGTCTCTCAAAGCACTTCATGATGACGGAAGTGAGTGCTACGGGGCGGTAGTCGTTTAGCTCAGTTACCTTAGCTTTCTTGGGAACAGGAACAATGGTGGCCCTCTTGAAGCATGTGGGAACAGCAGACTGGTATAGGGATTGATTGAATATGTCCGTAAAGACACCGGCCAGCTGGTCTGCGCATGCTCTGAGGGCGCGGCTGGGGATGCCGTCTGGGCCTGCAGCCTTGCGAGGGTTAACACGTTTAAATGTCTTACTCACCACCTCGGCTGCAGTGAAGGAGAGACCGCATGTTTTCGTTGCAGGCCGTGTCAGTGGCACTGTATTGTCCTCAAAGCGGGCAAAAAAAGTTATTTAGTCTGCCTGGGAGCAAGACATCCTGGTCCGTGACTGGGCTGGGTTTCTTCTTGTAGTCCGTGATTTACTGTAGACCCTGCCACATGCCTCTTGTGTCTGAGCCGTTGAATTGAGATTCTACTTTGTCTCTGTACTGACGATTAGCTTGCCCTGATTAAAAGCAGTGGTTCGCGCTTTCAGTTTCACGCGAATGCTGCCATCAATCCACGGTTTCTGGTTAGGGAATGTTTTTATCGTTGCTATGGGAACGACATCTTCAACGCACGTTCTAATGAACTCGCACACCGAATCAGCGTATTCGTCAATATTTTTATCTGACGCAATACGAAACCTGTCCCAGTCCACGTGATGGAATCAGTCTTGGAGTGTGGAGTCAGCTTGGTCGGACCAGCGTTGGGCAGACCTCAGCGTGGGAGCCTCTTGTTTAAGTTTCTGTCTGTAGGCAGGGATCAACAAAATGGAGTCGTGGTCAGCTTTTCCGAAAGGGGGGGCGGGGCAGGGCCTTATATGCGTCGCGGAAGTTAGAGTAACAATGATCCAAGGTTTTACCACCCCTGGTTGCGCAATCGATATGCTGATAAAATTTAGGGAGTCTTGTTTTCAGATTAGCTTTGTTAAAATCCCCAGCTACAATGAATGCAGCCTCCGGATAAATGGTTTCCAGTTTGCAAAGAGTTAAATAAAGTTTGTTCAGAGCCATCGATGTGTCTGCTTGTGGGAGGGATATATACAGCTGTGATTATAATCGAAGAGAATTCTCTTGGTAGATAATGCGGTCTACATTTGATTGTGAGGAATTCTAAATCAGGTGAACAGAAGGATTTGAGTTCCTGTATGTTTCTTTCATCACACCATGTCTCGTTATTCATGAGGCATACGCCCCCGCCCCTCTTCTTACCAGAAAGATGTTTGTTTCTGTCGGCGCGATGTGCCCGTGTCCTGAGTCTGACCAGAAGACCGCTACGTTTCCCTCTTTTACGAAGTCGTTTTTTTTGGGGGTCGCTGCATGGAATCAATTCCGTTGACCTGTTTGTAAGGCAGAACACAGGATCCGCGACGCGGAAAACATATTCTTGGTCGTACTGATGGTGAGTTGACGCTGATCTTATATTCAGTAGTTCTTCTCGACTGTATGTAATGAAACCTAAGATAACCTGGGGTACTAATGTAAGAAATAGCACGTAAAAAAAAAAAAAAAAACTGAATAGTTTCCTAGGAACACGAAGCGAGGCGGCCATCTCTGTCGGCGCCGGAAGTTTCAGGCGCTGTCGCCACTGAAATTTGCCTTAATATTTCTATCACGCTGTAAACTGCAAAACACTGGGGGAAATGCAGCTCCAACAATCTTGCCAGGACCTCTTTCCATGCCCTGTTTTAGAGCACTTGAAGTGAACCAACCCATCCTGTCTAATTCTAAGAGTGATAATAAATGTTTGTGTCCTTGGTGAATGTAGACTTCAGGGTCTTCTTTAGTTGCCTCACTGCCTTTGTGTTTTGTTTGTAGATAATAATGCTGGTGTTGTTGCTAGTTGTGTTTTTTTCTCTGGGAGTCGTGATGTGTCTCGTCTCAGTTTAGGCTCACAGAGAGAGAGGGAGATAGATCTGTTTCTCCTGCAGGCTGGCTGGTCGAGTGGACTGACAGAGGCTGACGTCTCACTCCCACTGAGACAGAGCTGGTACAAGAAACTACTCTCCACTCCTCTCTACTATATCTTCTGTCTCTTTCTCTCTCCAACATTCCTTCTCTGCACCCTCTCTCTCCATTACTCCATTCTCTCTCTCTCTCTTCTCTCTCTCTCACTCTCTCCATTACACCATTCTCTCTCTCTCTCTTCTCTCTCTCTCTCTCTCACTCTCTCCATTACACCATTCAATCTCTCTCTCTCTCTCACTCTCTCACTCTCTCTCTCTCTCTCTCTCTCTCTCTCTCTCTCTCTCTCTCTCTCTCTCTCTCTCTCTCTCTCTCTCTCTCTCTTTCTTTCAGAAAGGATTGTGTGGTCTATTCTCCCCACTGCAGTTAGAGAATGTTTAGGAGGATAGACTGTATTGTTACTGTGAATAAAGACACAGATTAGGGGTGAGGTCTGTTTAAATGACTTTAAACTGCCATTTTCGTTGAGACTACTGCACAAGAGGGAGCAGGTGGGTAGCGGTTAGGAGTGGAAAGGAGATAGAGGTGAGGTGTGTGTGTGTGTGGGATGGGGGGGGGGCAGGGGTGTGTTGGGGTGAGGCGGTTGAAAAGGGAACTTCCAAGCAAACAATTAGCTAAGAGCAGCAGGTGCTTTTAGTTTGGGCACACATCCAAGTGTAACGTCTGCTTCCAGCTCCCACTCACAAACACGTAGATCCCCTGAACGCAGCTCCCACTCACAAACACATAGATCCCCTGAACGCAGCTCACACTCACAAACACATAGATCCCCTGAACGCAGCTCACACTCACAAACACATAGATCCCCTGAACGCAGCTCCCACTCACAAACACATAGATCCCCTGAACGCAGCTCACAATCACAAACACATAGATCCCATGAACGCAGCTCACACTCACAAACACATAGATCCCCTGAACGCAGCTCACACTCACAAACACATAGATCCCCTGAACGCAGCTCACACTCACAAACACATACAGTGGGGCTAAAAAGTATTTGGTCAGCCACCAATTGTGCAAGTTCTCCAACTTAAAAAGATGAGAGGGGCCTGTAATTTTGATCATAGGTACACTTCAACTATGACAGACAAAATGAGAAAAAAAATCCAGAAAATCACATTGTAGGATTTTTAATGAATTTATTTGCTAATTATGGTGGAATGATGGTCTCCCTGTCTGTCTCCCTGCTCCATCTTCCTGTCTGTCTCCATACTCCATCTCCCTGTCTTTCTCCCTGTCTGTTTTGCTTCTCCATCTCCCTGTCTGTCTCCATACTCCATCTCCCTGTCTGTCTCCCTGTCTGTCCCCATATTCCAGCTCCCTGTCTGCCTCCCTGTCTGTCTCCATACTCCATCTCCCTGTCTGCCTCCCTGTCTGTCCCCATACTCCAGCTCCCTGTCTACCTCCCTGTCTGTTTCCCTGCTCCATCTCCCTGTCTGTCTCCCTGTCTGTTTCCATGTCTGTCTCCCTGTCTGACTCCCTGTCTGTTTCCATGTCTGTCTCCCTGTCTGTCTCCCTGTCTGTCTCCCTGTCTGTCTCCCTTCTCCATCTCCCTGTCTGTCTCCCTGTCTGTCTCCCTGTCTGTCTCCATGCTCCATCTCCCTGTCTGTCTCCCTGTC
>NC_060177.1:22271862-22299362 GCF_021184085.1 Oncorhynchus gorbuscha
CCTGTCTGTTTCCCTGCTCCATCTCCCTGTCTGTCTGTCTGTCTCCCTGCTCCATCTCCCTGTCTGTCTCCCTGCTCCATCTCCCTGTCTGTCTGTCTCTCTGTCTCCCTGCTCCATCTCCCTGTCTGTCTCCCTGCTCCATCTCCCTGTCTGTCTCCCTGCTCCATCTCCCTGTCTGCCTCCCTGTCTGTTTCCCTGTTCCATCTCCCTGTCTGTCTCCCTGTCTGTCTCCCTGCCTGTTTCCCTCCTCCATTTCCCTGTCTGTCTCCCTGTCTGCCTCTTTGTCTCTCTGTCTGACTCCCTGTCTCTCTGCTCCATATCCCTGTTCCATCTCCCTGTCTGTTTCCCTGTCTGTCTCCCTGTCGTCTCCCTGTCTGGCTCCCTGTCTGTCTCCCTGTCTGTATCCCTGCTCCATCTCCCTGTCCATCTCCCTGTCTGTTTCCCTGTTTGTCTCCCTGTCTGTCTCCATACTCCATCTCCCTGTCTGTCTCCCTGTCTGTCTCCCTACTCCATCTCCCTGTCTGTCTCTTTGTCTGTCTTCCTGCTCCATATCCCTGCTCAATCTCCCTGTCTGTCTCCCTGTCGTCTCCCTGTCGTCTCCCTGCCTCTGCTCCATCTCCCTGTCTCTGTCTGTCTCCCTGTCTCTCTGCTCCATCTCCCTGTCTCTGTCTGCCTCCCTGTCTCTCTGCTCCATCTCCCTGTCTGTCTCCCTATCTCTCTGCCTCCAGCTGAGAGCTATGTTTATTTCATAAGGCCCTGTGACCAGTGCTGTGTTGTTGTCTGGAGATGTGCGTCGTCGTCGCCGCCTGTCTCTTCCACTTGATAATGGAAGGAGCCATCACACCCTCTTTCAAGTCCTCTACCCACCTTTCCTCTTCTCCTCCTCTTCTCCTTCTCCTCTGACAGCTTCCCTCTGTTCTTCCCTCTTCTTTTCATGGTCAGCCCTTCCGCTTTTGCTTGAATGCTCGTCCCTCGCTCTGTCTCGGAAGAGGAGAGGAGCCGTGTGATGCGCTTCTAAAGAGACCTGAGCTGTCTCTTTCTCCCTCTCTCTCTCCTTTTGTCTTTGTCTCTGTCAAGGCTCTGTCACTTCAGTCAGGGACGTGTCTTTAATACCCACTGCTGGATAGCCCCTAGTTGGCTTTTTATAGCCGTTTATATCAAAGCTGTGACAGCTGCTAAAAACGGTCCCCCGGAAGACAAGGCACCTTAGTTGTTAATGGCACTATATTATAGACGCGCACACACACACACACACACACACACACACACACACACACACACACACACACACACACACACACACACACACACACACACACACACACACACACACACACACACACACACACACACACACACACACACACACACACACACACACACACACACACACACACACACACACACACACACACACAGAGGGAGACAAGGCACTTGAGTAGTTGATGGCACTACCCAAACACTGTAGCAGGGTGGCTTTGAAGTCGATGGCTTTGAGTTGCTCGAGCTGTCTGAAAGTGGGACAAACTTAGTTAAAACTGTCTGTAATGTTTGGTGATTGTGACGTAGATATGCCATGTGCTGTGGAAACCTCTTCCTCTTGTATATTTAGATATGAGCTGTATTCAGACAGGCCAGGTACATTATGTTGATGCCAGAAGTGATGAAAGTAAATCATTTGCATGTTTTCTATTAAAATGGATGATTGACGTCATCATCTTTGTCTCTTCCAGACATCCAGTGTGATTGAGGGCGTGGCCAGAGTCAGCAAGGAGGCGGATTCTGCCGTACGTGCATCAGCAGTGAGCGAATCTCAATCAACGGAATCTGGGGTTGGCCACAACCCTTCTCTACCTCCCACCCTGGAGCCAGAGAGAGGAGACCGCCCACGTTCCAGTAAGTACCTTGACTGCTAACCTCTGACCCCTGACCTCCAATCCCTGCTCCTGCCCTCTGTCCCCACCAAAACATTCTATTGTGTGTGGGTTAGAATTAATTATCTCTGACTCCTAGGTTTTTGTGGTGCACAAATTCTTCCATTCTCTTTTATTTTCTCTCTTACATTTCTTCTTCCACCCCTGACCTACCTTTCTCCTCCTCTCTCTACTCCTCCTCCTCTCTCTACTCCTCCTCCTCTCTACTCCTCCTCCTCCTCCTCCACTCTCTACTCCTCCTCCTCTCTCTACTCCTCCTCCTCCACTCTCTACACCTCCTCCTCTCTCTACTCCTCCTCTCTCTACTCCTCCTCCTCTCTCTACTCTTCCTCCTCTCTCTACTCCTCCTCCACACTCTACTCTCTCCACCTCTCTCTACTCTTTCCTCCTCCACTCTCTACACCTCCTCCTCTCTCTACTCCTCCTCCTCTCTCTACTCCTCCTCCTCCTCTCTCTACTCCTCCTCCTCTCTCTACTCCTCCTCCACACTCTACTCTCTCCACCTCTCTCTACTCTCTCCTCCTCCACTCTCTACACCTCCTCCTCTCTCTACTCTCTCCTCCTCTCTCTACGCTCTCCTCCTCTTCTCTCTACTCTCTCCTCCTCCTCTCTCTACTCTCTCCTCCTCCACACTCTACTCTCTCCTCCTCCTTTCTCTCCTCTCTCCTCCTCTCTCTACTCTCTCATCCTCCTCTCTCTACTCCTCCTCCTCTCTCTACTCCTCCTCCTCTCTCTACTCCTCCTCCACTCTCTACTCTCGCCACCTCTCTCGACTCTCTCCTCCTCCTCTCTCTACTCTCTCCTCCTCTCTCTACTCTCTCATCCTCCTCTCTCTACTCCTCCTCCTCTCTCTACTCTCTCATCCTCCTCTCTACTCCTCCTCCTCTCTCTACTCTCTCCTCCTCCTCTCTCTCCTCTCTCTACTCCTCCTCTCTCTAGTCTCTCCTCCTCCTCCTCTCTCTAGTCTCTCCTCCTCTCTCTACTCTCTCCTCCTCTCTTTACTCTCTCCTCTTTACTCTCTCATCCTCTCTCTACTCTCTCCTCCTCTCTCTACTCTCTCCTCCTCCTTTCTCTACCCTCTCCTCCTCCTCTCTCTACTCCTCTTCCTCTCTCTACTCTCTCCTCCTCCTCTCTCTACTCTCTCTTCCTCTCTCTACTCTCTCCTCCTCCTTTCTCTCCTCTCTCCTCCTCCTCTCTCTACTCTCTCCTCCTCTCTTTACTCTCTCCTCCTCCTCTCCCCTCTCCTCCTCCTCTCTCTACTCTCTCCTCCTCCTCTCTCTACTCTCTCCTCCTCCTCTCTCTACTCTCTCTTCCTCTCTCTACTCTCTCCTCCTCCTCTCTCTACTCTCTCCTCCTCCTCTCTCTACTCCCTCTTCCTCTCTCTACTCTCTCCTCCTCCTCTCTCTACTCTCTCCTCCTCCTCTCTCTACTCTCTCTTCCTCTCTCTACTCTCTCCTCCTCCTCTCTCTACTTTCTCCTCCTCTCTCTACTCTCTCCTCCTCCCCTCTCTACTCTCTCTTCCTCTCTCTACTCTCTCCTCCTCCTCTCTCTACTCTCTCTTCCTCTCTCTACTCTCTCCTCCTCCTCTCTCTACTCTCTCCTCCTCCTCTCTCTACTCTCTCTTCCTCTCTCTACTCTCTCCTCCTCTCTCTACTCTCTCCTCCTCCTCTCTCTACTCTCTCTTCCTCTCTCTACTCTCTCCTCCTCCTCTCTCTACTCTCTCCTCCTCCTCTCTCTACTCTCTCTTCCTCTCTCTACTCTCTCCTCCTCCTCTCTCTACTCTCTCCTCCTCTCTCTACTCTCTCCTCCTCCTCTCTCTACTCTCTCTTCCTCTCTCTACTCTCTCCTCCTCCTCTCTCTACTCTCTCCTCCTCCTCTCTCTACTCTCTCTTCCTCTCTCTACTCTCTCCTCCTCCTCTCTCTACTCTCTCCTCCTCCTCTCTCTACTCTCTCTTCCTCTCTCTACTCTCTCCTCCTCCTCTCTCTACTCTCTCCTCCTCCTCTCTCTACTCTCTCTTCCTCTCTCTACTCTCTCCTCCTCCTCTCTCTACTCTCTCCTCCTCCTCTCTCTACTCTCTCTTCCACTCTACCCTCTCCTCCTCCTCTCTCTACTCTCTCCTCCTTTCTCTCCTCCTCCTCTCTCTACTCTCTCTTCCTCTCTCTACTCTCTCCTCCTCCTCTCTCTACTCTCTCTTCCTCTCTCTACTCTCTCCTCCTCCTCTCTCTACTCTCTCCTCCTTTCTCTCCTCTCTCCTCTCTCTGTTCTCCTTCTGTGTCTTTCTTTACATTTGTCACTCTGACTTGATACACATTGTCTGGTTCATCCATTGTTTTTTCTGTTGTGTTGTATTTGAGTACTGTTAGCTTCCCTACTGTGAAGCTATGAATGGATGGCTTTCCTGGCATTGTCTCACTCCCAACATCAGGATAGGATTGTTATCAAAGCCTCGTGGGATGTGGTGTGTACTTCCTCATAGCTGCTTTCTATTCATGAAAATGATTTCAGCAGAAGTTCCTTTCACACTCTGGATGTATTTCAGTTGAGTTTTAAAGTAAGAGGGAGTTTCTGCCAGTGTTCTGACGTTCATGTCTCTGCTAAGTCTGACTGAACCTAGTGAAGCAGTATTTATTTCACCTTTATTTAACTAGTATCTATACAGTATCTATTCCAACTATTGACTTTTTTCAGAACTGCCACCAGTTTGAGGCCAAAAAATGGACAACAAATACATATTGACATAGACAAATGAATACAAGTGTGTCAGACCTATAAAGAATATTTCATGCTCAAACCCTCACATTAAACACCAATATTCACTGAGTTGATGGTTTATATTTAGGATCATGTTTTACAGCTTTATCATATATATATATATATATATATATATATATATATATAATATATACTAATAAAATCATTTTATTTGATTATGTCATATATTTGACATGATTGACATGATTAGGCCATTACAGACACCTGTGATAATGTGAAATACCCAAAAGGGCCACTAGATGTCTTGTGATAGGTTACATAAAATCATTGAAAGTTACCAACATTCCTGGTAAACGTAGAAAGTAGTTTCCTGGTAAACGTAGAAAGTTTCCTGTGTGAGTGTGTGGCTCAGTTCCAGCCCCGAGACATCCATACACCCTGACTCTGACTCTGCTGTAAACCAAAGCAGGTGGGCCCTAAGCTCCTCTGACAGAAAGTGTTCCTTTAACTCAGCAGGTTCTTATCTACACTTCCTGTTTCCTGTGTGCTGCCCCTGATGTGTTGTAACACAGGAACCGTGTGTGTGTGTGTGTGTGTGTGTGTGTGTGTGTGTGTGTGTGTGTGTGTGTGTGTGTGTGTGTGTGTGTGTGTGTGTGTGTGTGTGTGTGTGTGTGTGTGTGTGTGTGTGTGTGTGTGTGTGTGTGTGTGTGTGTGTGTGAGAGAGAGACATGTCTGTCCCCTAAAGTGTCCTGCGTTGGCTCGGTGCCATGTGTGTGTAACAGACTTTTGGCTAGGCCCCGGTGAAAGATTGTTTACTTTGAGGTGTGGGAGGGCTCATCTCAGAGGAGAGATGGAAAGAAGGAAAGGGGGATGAGTTAAATGACAGGAGGGGCCTAAACACACACAGCAAGAGGAGAGAGGTATGAATGGAGGCTTGAGGGAGAAAGTAGAATCACAATTCAACGGCTCAGACACAAGAGGTATGTGGCAGGGTCTACAGTCAATCACGGACTTCAAAAGGAAAACCAGCCCCGTCGCGGCTCCCAGACAAACTAAACAACTTCTTTGCTCGCTTTATGGACAATACAGTGTCACTGACACTACCAAAACCTGCGGGCTCTCCTTCACTGCAGCCAACATGAGTAAGACATTTAAACTTGTTATTCCTCGCAGGGCTGCAGGCCCAGACGGCATCCCCAGCTGCGTCCTCAGAGCATGCGCAGACCAGCTGGCTAGTGTGTTTACGGACATATTCAATCCATCAATCCATCTTTATCCCGGTCTGCTGTTTCCACATGCTTCAAGAGGGACACCATTGTTCCTGTTCCCAAAAAAGCTAAGCTAACTGAGCTAAATGACTAACGCCCCGTAGCACTCACTTCCGTCATCAGGAAGTGCTTTGAGAGACTAGTCAAAGACCATATCACCTCCAACCTACCTGGCACCCTAGACCCACTTTAATTTGCTTACCGCCCCAATAGGTCCACAGGCGACGCAATCGCAACCACACTGCACACTGCCCTAACCCATCTGGACAAGAGGAATACCTATGTAAGAATGCTGTTCATTGACTACAGCTCAGCATTTAACACCATAGTACCCTCCAAACTCGTCATTTAGCTTCCTGATGAGCTGCCCCCAGGTGGTGAGGGTAGGTAACAACATCTACAACCTGCTGATCCCCAACACTGGGGCCCCACAAGGGTGCGTTCTGAGCCCACTCCTGTACTCAATGTTCACCCACGGCTGCATGGCCATGCACACCTCCAACTCAATCATCAAGTTTGCAGACGACACAACAGTGGTAGGCTTGAATACCAACAACGACGAGACGGCCTACAGGGAGGAGGTGAGGGCCCTCGGAGTGTGGTGTCAGGAAAATAACCTCACACTCAATGTCAACAAAACAAAGGAGATGATCATGGACTTCAGGAAACGGCAGAGGGAACAGCCCCCTATCCACATCGACGGGACAGTAGTGGAGAGGGTAGTAAGTTTTAAGTTCCTCGGCATACACATCACAGACAAACTAAAATTGTCCACCAATTTGTCTTGTCACCAAAAGCACTCACAAACCTTTACAGATGCACAATCGAGAGCATCCTGTCAGGCTGTATCACCGCCTGGTACGGCAACTGCTCCGCCCACAACCGTAAGGCTCTCCAGAGGGTAGTGAGGTCTGCACAACGCATCACCGGGGGGAAACTACCTGCCCTCCAGGACACCTACACCACCCGATGTCACAGGAAGGCCATAAAGATCATCAAGGACAACAACCACCCGAGCCACTGCCTGTTCACCCCGCTATCATCCAGAAGGCGAGGTCAGTACAGGTGCATCAAAGCTGGGACCGAGAGACTGAAAAACAGCTTCTATCTCAAGGCCTTCAGACTGTTCAACAGCCACCACTAACATTGAGTGACTGCTGCCAAAATACTGACTCAACTCCAGCCACTTTAATAATGAGAAAATTGATGTAAAAAAGTTTGCTAGCCATTTTAAATAATGCCACTTAATTTAATGTTTACATACCCTACATTACTCATCTCATATGTATATACTGTACTCGATACCATCTACTGTATCTTGCCTATGCCGCTCTGTACCATCATTCATTCATATATTTGTATGTACATATTCTTCATCCTTTTACAATTGTGTGTATAAGGTAGTAGTTGTGAAATTGTTAGGTTAGATTACTCGTTGGTTATTACTGCATTGTCGGAACTAGAAGCACAAGCATTTCAACGTCTGCTAACCATGTGTATGTGACAAATTAAATTTGATTTAGAAAGAAAGAGGAACATGAATGATTAAAGAAAGAGAGATTACAGAGGAAGAAGTGAAGGAGAGTGAGAATAGTGAGATGGAGACTGAGAGAAAAGAAAAGGAGATATGAAAGAAATAGATGGTAAACCAACAGGAAGGAGGAAAGGAGAGAGTGATAACGAGAGAGAGGGAGGGAGGAAGAGACACTGTGAAAGGGTAGAGGCTGTGCAAATTGATGTGAGGAGACAGGAGCACTTTCCACATAAACGCACTGAGACTGAGCTCTCTGATGGCCTCCTCCAGGGCACACACACACACACACACACACACACACACACACACACACACACACACACACACACACACACACACACACACACACACACACACACACACACACACACACACACACACACACACACACACACACACACACACACACACACACACACACACACACACACACACACACACACACACACGGAGGCTTGTTTCCCCGTTGCATCCCTCTTTCACCACGTCCCTCACATATTCTCCATACTCCTCATCTCGTCCTTCATTCTCACTCTCTTCCTCTGTAACTCTCCCTCTGTAACTCTCTCCCTCTCTTCCTCTGTAACTCTCTCCCTATCTTCTCTTCCTCTGTATCGATCTCCCTCTCTTCCTCTGTAACTCTCTCTCTCTTCTCTTCCTCTGTAACTCTCTCTCTTCTCTTCCTCTGTAACTCTCTCTCTTCTCTTCCTCTGTAACTCTCTCTTCTCTTCCTCTGTAACTCTCTCTCTCTTCTCTTCCTCTGTAACACTCTCTCTCTTCTCTTCCTCTGTAACTCTCTCTTCTCTTCCTCTGTAACTCTCTCTTATCTTCCTCTGTAACTCTCTCTCTCTTCTCTTCCTCTGTAACTCTCTCTCTCTTCTCTTCCTCTGTAACTCTCTCTCTTCTCTTCCTCTGTAACTCTCTCTCTTCTCTTCCTCTGTAACTCTCTCTTCTCTTCCTCTGTAACTCTCTCTCTCTTCTCTTCCTCTGTAACACTCTCTCTCTTCTCTTCCTCTGTAACTCTCTCTTCTCTTCCTCTGTAACTCTCTCTTATCTTCCTCTGTAACTCTCTCTTCTCTTCCTCTGTAACTCTCTTCTCTTCCTCTGTAACACTCTCTCTCTTATCTTCCTCTGTAACTCTCTCTTCTCTTCCTCTGTAACTCTCTTCTCTTCCTCTGTAACTCTCTCTCTCTTATCTTCCTCTGTAACTCTCTCTCTCTTCTCTTCCTCTGTAACTCTCTTTTATCTTCCTCTGTAACTCTCTCTTATCTTCCTCTGTAACTCTCTCTTCTCTTCCTCTGTATCTCTCCCTCTCTTCTCTTCCTCTGTAACTCTCTCTTATCTTCCTCTGTAACTCTCTCTTCTCTTCCTCTGTATCTCTCCCTCTCTTCTCTTCCTCTGTAACTCTCTCCCTCTCTTATCTTCCTCTGTAACTCTCTCTTCTCTTCCTCTGTATCTCTCCCTCTCTTCTCTTCCTCTGTAACTCTCTCTTCTCTTCCTCTGTATCTCTCCCTCTCTTCTCTTCCTTTGTAACTCTCTCTATCTTCTCTTCCTCTGTATCTCTCCCTCTCTTCTCTTCCTCTGTAACTCTCTCTCTCTTCTCTTCCTCTGTGTCTCTCCCTCTCTTCTCTTCCTCTGTAACTCTCTCTCTCTTCTCTTCCTCTGTAACTCTCCCTCTCTTCTCTTCCTCTGTAACTCTCTCTCTCTTCTCTTCCTCTGTAACTCTCTCTCTCTTCTCTTCCTCTGTAACTCTCTCTCTCTTCTCTTCCTCTGTAACTCTCTCTCTCTTCTCTTCCTCTGTAACTCTCTCTCTCTTCTCTTCCTCTGTAACTCTCTCTCTCTTCTCTTCCTCTGTAACTCTCTCTTATCTTCCTCTGTAACTCTCTCTCTCTTCTCTTCCTCTGTAACTCTCTCTCTCTTCTCTTCCTCTGTAACTCTCTCTTATTTTCCTCTGTAACTCTCTCTCTTCTCTTCCGCTGTATCTCTCTCTCTCTTCTCTTCCTCTGTAACTCTCTCTTATCTTCCTCTGTAACTCTCTCTTATCTTCCTCTGTAACTCTCTCTTCTCTTCCTCTGTATCTCTCCCTCTCTTCTCTTCCTCTGTAACTCTCTCTTATCTTCCTCTGTAACTCTCTCTTCTCTTCCTCTGTATCTCTCCCTCTCTTCTCTTCCTCTGTAACTCTCTCCCTCTCTTATCTTCCTCTGTAACTCTCTCTTCTCTTCCTCTGTATCTCTCCCTCTCTTCTCTTCCTCTGTAACTCTCTCTATCTTCTCTTCCTCTGTATCTCTCCCTCTCTTCTCTTCCTCTGTAACTCTCTCTCTCTTCTCTTCCTCTGTGTCTCTCCCTCTCTTCTCTTCCTCTGTAACTCTCTCTCTCTTCTCTTCCTCTGTAACTCTCTCTCTCTTCTCTTCCTCTGTAACTCTCTCCCTCTCTTCTCTTCCTCTGTAACTCTCTCTCTCTTCTCTTCCTCTGTAACTCTCTCTCTCTTCTCTTCCTCTGTAACTCTCTCTTCTCTTCCTCTGTAACTCTCTCTCTCTCTTCTCTTCCTCTGTAACTCTCTCTCTTCTCTTCCTCTGTAACTCTCTCTCTCTTCTCTTCCTCTGTATCTCTCTCCCTCTCTTCTCTTCCTCTGTAACTCTCTCTTCTCTTCCTCTGTAACTCTCTCTTCTCTTCCTCTGTAACTCTCTCTCTCTTCTCTTCCTCTGTAACTCTCTCTTCTCTTCCTCTGTAACTCTCTCTTCTCTTCCTCTGTAACTCTCTCTTCTCTTCCTCTGTAACTCTCTCTCTCTTCTCTTCCTCTGTAACTCTCTCTTCTCTTCCTCTGTAACTCTCTCTCTCTTCTCTTCCTCTGTAACTCTCTCTCTTCTCTTCCTCTGTAACTCTCTCTCTCTTCTCTTCCTCTGTATCTCTCTCCCTCTCTTCTCTTCCTCTGTAACTCTCTCTTCTCTTCCTCTGTAACTCTCTCTTCTCTTCCTCTGTAACTCTCTCTCTCTTCTCTTCCTCTGTAACTCTCTCTTCTCTTCCTCTGTAACTCTCTCTTCTCTTCCTCTGTAACTCTCTCTTCTCTTCCTCTGTAACTCTCTCTCTCTTCTCTTCCTCTGTAACTCTCTCTTCTCTTCCTCTGTAACTCTCTCTTCTCTTCCTCTGTAACTATCTCTCTCTTCTCTTCCTCTGTAACTCTCTCTTCTCTTCCTCTGTAACTCTCTCTCTTCTCTTCCTCTGTATCTCTCTCTCTCTCGTCTCTTCCTCTGTATCTCTCTCTCTTCTCTTCCTCTGTATCTCTCTCTCTTCTCTTCCTCTGTATCTCTCTCTCTTCTCTTCCTCTGTATCTCTCTCTCTCTCTCTCTTCTCTTCCTCTGTAACTCTCTCTCTTCTCTTCCTCTGTAACTCTCTCTCTCTTCTCTTCCTCTGTAACTATCTCTCTCTTCCTCTGTAACTCTCTCTTCTCTTCCTCTGTAACTCTCTCTCTTCTCTTCCTCTGTATCTCTCTCTCTTCTCTTCCTCTGTAACTCTCTCTCTTCTCTTCCTCTGTATCTCTCTCTCTTCTCTTCCTCTGTAACTCCCTCTTCTCTTCCTCTGTATCTCTCTCTCTCTTCTCTTCCTCTGTAACTATCTCTCTCTTCCTCTGTAACTCTCTCTTCTCTTCCTCTGTAACTCTCTCTTCTCTTCCTCTGTATCTCTCTCTCTCTTCTCTTCCTCTATAACTATCTCTCTCTTCCTCTGTAACTCTCTCTCTCTTCTCTTCCTCTGTATCTCTCTCTCTTCCTCTGTATCTCTCTCTCCCTCTTCTCTTCCTCTGTAACTCTCTCTTGTCTTCCTCTGTATCTCTCTCTTCTCTTCCTCTGTAACTCTCTCTTCTCTTCCTCTGTAACTCTCTCTTCTCTTCCTCTGTAACTCTCTCTTCTCTTCCTCTGTAACTCTCTCTCTCTTCTCTTCCTCTGTAACTCTCTCTTCTCTTCCTCTGTAACTCTCTCTTCTCTTCCTCTGTAACTATCTCTCTCTTCTCTTCCTCTGTAACTCTCTCTTCTCTTCCTCTGTAACTCTCTCTCTTCTCTTCCTCTGTATCTCTCTCTCTCTCGTCTCTTCCTCTGTATCTCTCTCTCTTCTCTTCCTCTGTATCTCTCTCTCTCTCTTCTCTTCCTCTGTATCTCTCTCTCTTCTCTTCCTCTGTATCTCTCTCTCTCTCTCTCTTCTCTTCCTCTGTAACTCTCTCTCTTCTCTTCCTCTGTAACTCTCTCTCTCTTCTCTTCCTCTGTAACTATCTCTCTCTTCCTCTGTAACTCTCTCTTCTCTTCCTCTGTAACTCTCTCTCTTCTCTTCCTCTGTATCTCTCTCTCTTCTCTTCCTCTGTAACTCTCTCTCTTCTCTTCCTCTGTATCTCTCTCTCTTCTCTTCCTCTGTAACTCCCTCTTCTCTTCCTCTGTATCTCTCTCTCTCTCTTCTCTTCCTCTGTAACTATCTCTCTCTTCCTCTGTAACTCTCTCTTCTCTTCCTCTGTAACTCTCTCTTCTCTTCCTCTGTATCTCTCTCTCTCTTCTCTTCCTCTATAACTATCTCTCTCTTCCTCTGTAACTCTCTCTCTCTTCTCTTCCTCTGTATCTCTCTCTCTTCCTCTGTATCTCTCTCTCTTCTCTTCCTCTGTAACTCTCTCTTGTCTTCCTCTGTAACTCTCTCTTCTCTTCCTCTGTAACTCTCTCTTCTCTTCCTCTGTAACTCTCTCTTCTCTTCCTCTGTAACTCTCTCTCTCTCTTCTCTTCCTCTGTAACTCTCTCTCTCTTCTCTTCCTCTGTAACTCTCTCTCTCTTCTCTTCCTCTGTAACTCTCTCTCTCTTCTCTTCCTCTGTAACTCTCTCTCTCTTCTCTTCCTCTGTATCTCTCTCCCTCTCTTCTCTTCCTCTGTAACTCTCTCTTCTCTTCCTCTGTAACTCTCTCTCTCTTCTCTTCCTCTGTAACTCTCTCTTCTCTTCCTCTGTAACTCTCCCTCTCTTCTCTTCCTCTGTAACTCTCTCTTCTCTTCCTCTGTAACTCTCTCTCTCTTCTCTTCCTCTGTAACTCTCTCTCTTCTCTTCCTCTGTAACTCTCTCTTCTCTTCCTCTGTAACTCTCTCTTCTCTTCCTCTGTAACTATCTCTCTCTTCTCTTCCTCTGTAACTCTCTCTTCTCTTCCTCTGTAACTCTCTCTCTTCTCTTCCTCTGTATCTCTCTCTCTTCTCTTCCGCTGTATCTCTCTCTCTTCTCTTCCTCTGTATCTCTCTCTCTCTCTTCTCTTCCTCTATAAATCTCTCTCTTCTCTTCCTCTGTAACTCTCTCTCTTCTCTTCCTCTGTAACTCTCTCTTCTCTTCCTCTGTATCTCTCTCTTCTCTTCCTCTGTAACTCTCTCTCTTCTCTTCCTCTGTAACTCTCTCTTCTCTTCTTCTGTATCTCTCTCTTCTCTTCCTCTGTAACTCTCTCTTCTCTTCCTCTGTATCTCTCTCTCTTCTCTTCCTCTGTATCTCTCTCTCTCTCTTCTCTTCCTCTGTATCTCTCTCTCTTCTCTTCCTCTGTATCTCTCTCTCTCTCTTCTCTTCCTCTGTAACTCTCTCTCTCTTCTCTTCCTCTGTAACTCTCTCTCTCTTCTCTTCCTCTGTAACTATCTCTCTCTTCCTCTGTAACTCTCTCTTCTCTTCCTCTGTAACTCTCTCTCTTCTCTTCCTCTGTATCTCTCTCTCTCTTCTCTTCCTCTGTAACTCTCTCTCTTCTCTTCCTCTGTATCTCTCTCTCTTCTCTTCCTCTGTAACTCCCTCTTCTCTTCCTCTGTATCTCTCTCTCTCTCTTCTCTTCCTCTGTAACTATCTCTCTCTTCCTCTGTAACTCTCTCTTCTCTTCCTCTGTAACTCTCTCTTCTCTTCCTCTGTATCTCTCTCTCTTCTCTTCCTCTGTAACTATCTCTCTCTTCCTCTGTAACTCTCTCTCTTCTCTTCCTCTGTATCTCTCTCTCTTCTCTTCCTCTGTATCTCTCTCTCTCTTCTCTTCCTCTGTAACTCTCTCTTGTCTTCCTCTGTATCTCTCTCTTCTCTTCCTCTGTAACTTTCTCTTCTCTTCCTCTGTAACTCTCTCTTCTCTTCCTCTGTAACTCTCTCTTCTCTTCCTCTGTAACTCTCTCTTCTCTTCCTCTGTAACTCTCTCTCTCTCTTCTCTTCCTCTGTAACTCTCTCTCTCTTCTCTTCCTCTGTAACTCTCTCTCTTCTCTTCCTCTGTAACTCTCTCTCTCTTCTCTTCCTCTGTAACTCTCTCTCTCTTCTCTTCCTCTGTATCTCTCCCTCTCTTCTCTTCCTCTGTAACTCTCTCTCTCTTCTCTTCCTCTGTATCTCTCTCTTCTCTTCCTCTGTAACTCTCTCTTCTCTTCCTCTGTAACGCTCTCTCTCTTCTCTTCCTCTGTAACTCTCTCTCCTCTTCCTCTGTAACTCTCTCTCTCTTCTCTTCCTCTGTAACTCTCTCTTCTCTTCCTCTGTAACTCTCTCTCTCTTCTCTTCCTCTGTAACTCTCTCTCTTCTCTTCCTCTGTAACTCTCTCTTCCTCTGTAACTCTCTCTTCTCTTCCTCTGTAACTATCTCTCTCTTCTCTTCCTCTGTAACTCTCTCTTCTCTTCCTCTGTAACTCTCTCTCTTCTCTTCCTCTTCCTCTGTCTCTCTCTCTCTTCTCTTCCGCTGTATCTCTCTCTCTTCTCTTCCTCTGTAAATCTCTCTCTTCTCTTCCTCTGTATCTCTCTCTCTCTTCTCTTCCTCTGTAACTCTCTCTTCTCTTCCTCTGTAACTCTCTCTCTTCTATTCCTCTGTAACTCTCTCTCTTCTCTTCCTCTGTAACTCTCTCTTCTCTTCCTCTGTATCTCTCTCTTCTCTTCCTCTGTAACTCTCTCTCTTCTCTTCCTCTGTAACTCTCTCTTCTCTTCTTCTGTATCTCTCTCTTCTCTTCCTCTGTAACTCTCTCTTCTCTTCCTCTGTAACTCTCTCTTCTCTTCCTCTGTAACTCTCTCTCTTCTCTTCCTCTGTATCTCTCTCTCTCTCTCTTCTCTTCCTCTGTATCTCTCTCTCTTCTCTTCCTCTGTATCTCTCTCTCTCTCTCTCTTCTCTTCCTCTGTAACTCTCTCTCTTCTCTTCCTCTGTAACTCTCTCTCTCTCTTCTCTTCCTCTGTAACTATCTCTCTCTTCCTCTGTAACTCTCTCTTCTCTTCCTCTGTAACTCTCTCTCTTCTCTTCCTCTGTATCTCTCTCTCTCTTCTCTTCCTCTGTAACTCGCTCTCTTCTCTTCCTCTGTATCTCTCTCTCTTCTCTTCCTCTGTAACTCCCTCTTCTTTTCCTCTGTATCTCTCTCTCTCTTCTCTTCCTCTGTAACTATATCTCTCTTCCTCTGTAACTCTCTCTTCTCTTCCTCTGTAACTCTCTCTTCTCTTCCTCTGTATCTCTCTCTCTCTCTTCTCTTCCTCTGTAACTATCTCTCTCTTCCTCTGTAACTCTCTCTCTCTTCTCTTCCTCTGTAACTCTCTCTTCTCTTCCTCTGTAACTCTCTCTCTCTTCTCTTCCTCTGTAACTCTCTCTCTTCTCTTCCTCTGTAACTCTCTCTTCTCTTCCTCTGTAACTCTCTCTTCTCTTCCTCTGTAACTATCTCTCTCTTCTCTTCCTCTGTAACTCTCTCTTCTCTTCCTCTGTAACTCTCTCTCTTCTCTTCCTCTGTATCTCTCTCTCTCTCTTCTCTTCCGCTGTATCTCTCTCTCTTCTCTTCCTCTGTAAATCTCTCTCTTCTCTTCCTCTGTATCTCTCTCTCTCTTCTCTTCCTCTGTAACTCTCTCTTCTCTTCCTCTGTAACTCTCTCTCTTCTATTCCTCTGTAACTCTCTCTCTTCTCTTCCTCTGTAACTCTCTCTTCTCTTCCTCTGTATCTCTCTCTTCTCTTCCTCTGTAACTCTCTCTCTTCTCTTCCTCTGTAACTCTCTCTTCTCTTCTTCTGTATCTCTCTCTTCTCTTCCTCTGTAACTCTCTCTTCTCTTCCTCTGTAACTCTCTCTTCTCTTCCTCTGTAACTCTCTCTCTTCTCTTCCTCTGTATCTCTCTCTCTCTCTCTTCTCTTCCTCTGTATCTCTCTCTCTTCTCTTCCTCTGTATCTCTCTCTCTCTCTTCTCTTCCTCTGTAACTGTCTCTCTTCTCTTCCTCTGTAACTCTCTCTCTCTCTTCTCTTCCTCTGTAACTATCTCTCTCTTCCTCTGTAACTCTCTCTTCTCTTCCTCTGTAACTCTCTCTCTTCTCTTCCTCTGTATCTCTCTCTCTCTTCTCTTCCTCTGTAACTCGCTCTCTTCTCTTCCTCTGTATCTCTCTCTCTTCTCTTCCTCTGTAACTCCCTCTTCTCTTCCTCTGTATCTCTCTCTCTCTTCTCTTCCTCTGTAACTATATCTCTCTTCCTCTGTAACTCTCTCTTCTCTTCCTCTGTAACTCTCTCTTCTCTTCCTCTGTATCTCTCTCTCTCTCTTCTCTTCCTCTGTAACTATCTCTCTCTTCCTCTGTAACTCTCTCTCTCTTCTCTTCCTCTCTATCTCTCTCTCTTCTCTTCCTCTGTATCTCTCTCTCTCCTCTTCCTCTGTAACTCTCTCTTATCTTCCTCTGTATCTCTCTCTTCTCTTCCTCTGTAACTTTCTCTTCTCTTCCTCTGTAACTCTCTCTTCTCTTCCTCTGTAACTCTCTCTTCTCTTCCTCTGTAACTCTCTCTTCTCTTCCTCTGTAACTCTCTCACTCTTCTCTTCCTCTGTAACTCTCTCTCTCTTCTCTTCCTCTGTAACTCTCTCTCTCTTCTCTTCCTCTGTAACTCTCTCTCTCTTCTCTTCCTCTGTAACTCTCTCTCTCTTCTCTTCCTCTGTATCTCTCCCTCTCTTCTCTTCCTCTGTAACTCTCTCTCTCTCTTCTCTTCCTCTGTATCTCTCTCCCTCTCTTCTCTTCCTCTGTAACTCTCTCTTCTCTTCCTCTGTAACTCTCTCTCTCTTCTCTTCCTCTGTAACTCTCTCTTCTCTTCCTCTGTAACTCTCTCTCTCTTCTCTTCCTCTGTAACTCTCTCTCTTCTCTTCCTCTGTAACTCTCTCTTCTCTTCCTCTGTAACTCTCTCTTATCTTCCTCTGTAACTCTCTTCTCTTCCGCTGTATCTCTCCCTCTCTTCTCTTCCTCTGTATCTCTCTCTTCTCTTCCTCTATAACTCTCTCTTCTCTTCCTTGTATCTCTCCCTCTCTTCTCTTCCTCTGTAACTCTCTCTCTCTTCTCTCCCTCTGTATCTCTCCCTCTCTTCTCTTCCTCTGTAACTCTCTCTCTCTTCTCTTCCTCTGTAACTCTCTCTCTTCTCTTCCTCTGTAACTCTCTCTCTCTTCTCTTCCTCTGTAACTCTCTCTTCTTTTCCTCTGTATCTCTCCCTCTCTTCTCTTCCTCTGTAACTCTCTCTCTCTTCTCTTCCTCTGTAACTCTCTCTCTCTTCTCTTCCTCTGTATCTCTCCCTCTCTTCTCTTCCTCTGTAACTCTCTCTCTCTTCTCTTCCTCTGTAACTCTCTCTCTCTTCTCTTCCTCTGTAACTCTCTCTCTCTTCTCTTCCTCTGTAACTCTCTCCCTCTCTTCTCTTCCTCTGTAACTCTCTCTCTCTTCTCTTCCTCTGTAACTCTCTCTCTCTTCTCTTCCTCTGTAACTCTCTCTCTCTTCTCTTCCTCTGTAACTCTCTCTTCTCTTCCTCTGTAACTCTCTCTCTCTTCTCTTCCTCTGTAACTCTCTCTCTTCTCTTCCTCTGTAACTCTCTCTTATCTTCCTCTGTAACTCTCTCTTCTCTTCCTCTGTAACTATCTCTCTCTTCTCTTCCTCTGTAACTCTCTCTTCTCTTCCTCTGTAACTCTCTCTCTTCTCTTCCTCTGTATCTCTCTCTCTCTCTTCTCTTCCTCTGTATCTCTCTCTCTTCTCTTCCTCTGTATCTCTCTCTCTCTTCTCTTCCTCTGTAACTCTCTCTCTTCTCTTCCTCTCGAACTCTCTCTCTCTTCTCTTCCTCTGTAACTATCTCTCTCTTCCTCTGTAACTCTCTCTCTCTTCTCTTCCTCTGTATCTCTCTCTCTCGTCTCTTCCTCTGAATCTCTTTATTCTCTTCCTCTGTATCTCTCTCTTCTCTTCCTCTGTAACTCTCTCTTCTCTTCCTCTGTAACGCTCTCTTCTCTTCCTCTGTATCTCTCTCTCTCGTCTCTTCCTCTGTAACTCTCTATTCTCTTCCTCTGTATCTCTCTCTTCTCTTCCTCTGTAACTCTCTCTTCTCTTCCTCTGTAACTCTCTCTCTGTAACTCTCTCTTCTCTTCCTCTGTAACGCTCTCTTCTCTTCCTCTGTATCTCTCTCTCTCGTCTCTTCCTCTGTAACTCTGTCTTCTCTTCCTCTGTTACTCTCTCTTCTCCTCCTCTGTATCTTGTTCCCTCTCTTCTCTTCCTCTGTAACTCTCTCCCTCTCTTCTCTTCCTCTGTAACTCTCTCTTCTCTTCCTCTGTAACTCTCTCACTGTCTTCTCTTCCTCTGTAACTCTCTCTTCTGTTCCTCTGTAACTCTCTCTTCTCTTCCTCTGTAACTCTCTCTTCTCTTCCTCTGTAACTCTCTCCCTCTCTTCTCTTCCTCTATCTCTCTCTCTCTCTCTCTTCTCTTCCTCTGTAACTCTCTCCCTCTCTTCTCTTCCTCTGTAACTCTCTCCCTGTCTTATCTTCCTCTCTCTCTCTCTCTCTCTCCCTCTCTTCTCTTCCTCTGTAACTCTCTCCCTATCTTCTCTTCTCTTCCTCTATCTATCTCTCTCTCTCTCTTCTCTTCCTCTGTAACTCTCTCTTCTCTTCCTCTGTAACTCTCTCCCTCTCTTCTCTTCCTCTATCTCTCTCTCTCTCTCTTCTCTTCCTCTGTAACTCTCTCCCTGTCTTCTCTTCCTCTCTCTCTCGCTTCTCTTCCTCTGTAACTCTCTCCCTGTCTTCTCTTCCTCTCTCTCTCTCTTCTCTTCCTCTGTAACTCTCTCCCTCTCTTCTCTTCCGCTGTAACTCTCTCTCTCTCTTCTCTTCCTCTGTAACTCTCTCCCTCTCTTCTCTCCCTCTGTAACTCTCTCCCTCTCTTCTCTTCCTCTATCTCTCTCCCGCTCTTCTCTTCCTCTGTAACTCTCTCCCTGTCTTCTCTCCAGTCTACCTAGATGAGTAAACTCCCTCAAAGGGAACTAGGTACACAGTACAGGTCTAGTTTTCTATAACATATATAATAATAAATATAATATATGCCATTTAGCAGACGCTTTTATCCAAAGCGACTTACAGTCATGTGTGCATACATTCTACGTATGGGTGCTCTACCAACTGAGCTATTATGAACCTTCAAGAAGTTATTTCCATGACATCTTATGGTTTCCACTTTCTGGCATGAATTATGTGGTTTCCTCATGTTTAACAAAGTAGGATATGATCTCTAACCTTTGCCTGACCTTTGCATAACCCCCTCGCTAACGTACCACACATCATTCTGGGCGGCTACACTCCCCTGGTTTAGCCCAGGGTCCTCTCCCGTCGAGGATTTCCTCCCATGTCCAGAAATCCTTATTTCGCATCTCCTCTTTGGGCTGCTCCTGCCTGTTGACACGCTGCTTGGTCCGTTTACGGTGGGTGATTCTGTAACGGTTTTCTAGGTGTGGTGAAGGAGAGTCGGACCAAACTGCAGCGTGTAGATTGCGATCCATGTTTAATGAACAAAAAAACGTAACGCGAATCTAAAACACAAACACTACAAAACAAAGAACGTAACGAAAACCGAAACAGCCTATACTAGTGAAAACTAACACAGACAGGAACAAGGACACTAAGGACAATCACCCACGACAAACTCAAAGAATATGGCTGCCTAAATATGGTTCCCAATCAGAGACAACGATAAACACCTGCCTCTGATTGAGAACCACTCCAGACAGCCATAGACTTTGCTAGATCACCCCACTAGCTACAATCCCAATACATACACACCAAAACCCCAAGACAAAACACACCACTGAGACTGCCACACCCTGGCCTGACCCAATACATGAAGATAAACACAAAATACTTCGACCAGGGCGTGACAGGACAGTCTGGTTATAGAGACCAGTCATCACAGACAAACCTGGCTGCCTAGAGAGGACAGTCTGGCTATGGAGACCGGTCGTCACAGACAAACCTGGCTGCCCAGAGAGGACAGTCTGGCTATGGAGACCGGTCGTCACAGACAAACCTGGCTGCCCAGAGAGGACAGTCTGGCTATGGAGACCGGTCGACACAGACAAACCTGGCTGCCCAGAGAGGATAGTCTGGCTGTGGAGAACGGTCGTCACAGACAAACCTGGCTGCCCAGAGAGGACAGTCTGGCTATGGAGACCGGTCGTCACAGACAAACCTGGCTGCCCAGAGAGGATAGTCTGGCTATGGAGAACGGTCGTCACAGACAAACCTGGCTGCCCAGAGAGGACAGTCTGGCTATGGAGACCGGTCGTCACAGACAAACCTGGCTGCCCAGAGAGGATAGTCTGGCTATGGAGACCGGTCGACACAGACAAACCTGGCTGCCCAGAGAGGACAGGCTGTGCTCACTCTGCTCCAGGGGAGAGGTAGAGACAGAGCTGCATTTCCTATTACTCTGTGACAAATACTCAGACCTAAGAGAATGTTTTTTTCCCAAAATTATAACTCAATACAAATAATTTTAAACTATAAAAGGTGAAGAAAAAATCGAATATTTATTTGGTGAAAATATGTGTCAAATATGTGTCCTCCTGCCACAACCTGAGGGACAGCCAGTGAAAAGTGCAAAGTAATGTTGATAATATTTCCCATCTTGTTTTGTTTTGTCTTTCATACCACGTCATGTGTCTTCTCAGTCATGTTGACACTGGTCTACTACCACTGCTTTCATGTATTCTTGTTCTGATGAATATTGCTGTTGTTGTTAATGGTAATCCCATGTCCACTACTACTATTATTATTGCTGTTGGTCCCACCATTTATTTATGTATAAATATATTTGATATATAAAATATATGCACTGCTCAAAAAAATAAAGGGAACACTAAAATAACATATCCTAGATCTGAATGAATGAAATATTCTTATTAAATACTTTTTTCTTTACATAGTTGAATGTGCTTGTCACGTTCTGACCTTTATTTCCTTTGTTTTGTCTTTATTTAGTATGGTCAGGGCGTGAGTTGGGGTGGGCAGTCTATGTTTGTTTTTCTATGATTTGGGTATTTCTATGTTTCGGCCTAGTATGGTTCTCAATCAGAGGCAAGTGTCATTAGTTGTCTCTGATTGAGAATCATACTTAGGTTGCCTGGGTTTCACTGTGTTTGTGGGTGATTGTTCCTGTCTCTGTGTTTGCACCAGATAGGACTGTTTGGGGTTTTCACGTTTCTTGTTTTTGTATTCAGTTGTCCATGTGTACATTTACGTATTAAAATAACCATGGACACTTACCACGCCGCATATTGGTCCTCTGATCGTTTTCGCCTCTCCTCTTCGGAAGAAGAGTGCTGACTACAAAATCACACAAAAATGATCAATGGAAATCAAATGTATCAACCCATGGAGGTCTGGATTTGGAGTCACACTCAAAATTAAAGTGGAAGACCACACTACAGGCTGATCCAACTTTGATGTAATGTCCTTAAAACAAGTCAAAATGAGGCTCAGTAGTGTGTGTGGCCTCCCCGTGCCTGTATGACCTCCCTACAACGCCTGGCCATGCTCCTGATAAGGTGGTGGATGGTATCCTGAGTGATCTACTCCCAGACCTGGACTAAAGCATCCGCCAACTCCCGGACAGTCTGTGGTGCAACGTGGCGTTGGTGGATGGAGCGAGACATGATGTCCCAGATGTGCTCAATTGGTTTCACGTCTGGGGAACGGGCGGGCCAGTCCATAGCATCAATGCCTTTCTCTTGCAGGGACTGCTGACACACTCCAGCCACATGAGATCTAGCATTGTCTTGCATTATGAGGAACCCAGGACCAACCGCACCAGCATATGGTCTCACAAGGGGTCTGAGGATCTCATCTTGGTACCTAATGGCAGTCAGGCTACCTCTGGCGAGCACATGGAGGGCTGTGCTGCCCCCCAAAGAAATGCCACCCCACACCATGACAGACCCACCGCCAAACCGGTCATGCTGGAGGATGTTGCAGGCAGCAGAAGTTCTCCACGGCGTCTCCAGACTCTGTCAAGTCTGTCACATGTGCTCAGTGTTTAACCTGCTTTCATCTGTAAAGAGCACAGGGCGCCAGTGGCGAATTTGCCAATCTTGGTGTTCTCTGGCAAGTGCCAAACGTCCTGCACGCTGTTGGGCTGTAAACACAACCCCCACCTGTGGATGCCGGACCCTCATACCACCCTCATGGAGTCTGTTTCTGACCGTTTGAGCAGACACATGCACATTTGTGGCCTGCTGGAGGTCATTTTGCAGGGCTCTGGCAGTGCTCCTCCTGCTCCTCCTTGCACAAAGGCGGAGGTAGCGGTCCCTGCTGCTGGGTTGTTGCCCTCCTACGGCCTCCTCCACGTCTCCTGATGTACTGGCCTGTCTCCTGGTAGCGCCTCCATGCTCTGGACACTACGCTGACAGACACAGCAAACCTTCTTGCCACAGCTCGCATTGATGTGTCATCCTGGATGAGCTGCACTACCTGAGCCACTTGTGTGGGTTGTAAGACTCCGTCTCATGCTACCACTAAAGTGAAAGCACCGGCAGCATTCAAAAGTGACCAAAACATCAGCCAGGAAGCATAGGAACTGAGAAGTAGTCTGTGGTCACCACCTGTACAACCACTCCTTTATTGGGGGTGTCTTGCTAATTGCCTATCATTTCCACAGAGAGAGCAAGACAGAGAGAGAGAGAGATACAGAGAGATACAGAGAGAGAGAGTGAAATACAGAGAGAGAGAGAGAGAGAGAGAGAGAGAGAGAGAGAGAGAGGGAGAGTGGGATAGAGAGAGAGACAGAGAGAGACAGAGAAACAGAGAGAGAGAGAGACCAATCAAGGAGGGCCTACAGCAGCACCTAGATCTTCTGCACATAATCTGTGAGACCTGGGCCCTGACAGTAAATCTCAGTCAGTTCATAGAAACTGAGATATGGGGAGAGAGGGTGAGACAGGTTTATAGAGACTGAGATAGGGGGAGAGAGGGTGAGATACAGGTTTATAGAGACTGAGATAGGGGGGGAGAGGGTGATATACAGGTTTATAGAGACGGAGATAGGGTGAGAGCGGGTGAGACAGGTTTATAGAGACTGAGATAGGGGGAGAGAGGGTGAGACAGGTTTATAGAGACTGAGATAGGGGGAGAGAGGGGGAGATACAGGTTTATTTTATTTGTTTTATTTCATTTCACCTTTATATAACCAGGTAGGCTAGTTGAGAACAAGTTCTCATTTACAACTGCGACCTGGCCAAGATAAAGCATAGCAGTGTGAACAGACAACAACACAGAGTTACACATGGAGTAAACAATTAACAAGTCAATAACACAGTAGAAAAATGAAAAAAGAGTCTATATACATTGTGTGCAAAAGGCATGAGAAGGTAGGCGAATAATTACAATTTAGCAGATTAACACTGGAGTGACAAATGATCAGATGGTCATGTACAGGTAGAGATACTGGTGTGCAAAAGAGCAGAAAAGTCAACAAATATAAACAGTATGGGGATGAGGTAGGTAAATTGGGTGGGCTATTTACCGATGGACTATGTACAGCTGCAGCGATCGGTTAGCTGCTCAGATAGCAGATGTTTAAAGTTGGTGAGGGAGATAAGTCTCCAACTTTAGTGATTTTTGCAATTCGTTCCAGTCACAGGCAGCAGAGAACTGGAAGGAAAGGCGGCCAAATGAGGTGTTGGCTTTAGGGATGGTCAGTGAGATACACCTGCTGGAGCGCGTGACCAGTGAACTGAGATAAGGCGGAGCTTTAGCTAGCATGGACTTGTAGTTGACCTAGACCCAGTGGGTCTAGCGACGAATATGTAGCGAGGACCAGCCGACTAGAGCATACAGGTCGCAGTGGTGGGTGGTATAAGGTGCTTTATTAACAAAACGGATGGCACTGTGATAAACTGCATCCAGTTAGCTGAGTAGAGTATTGGAAGCTATTTTGTAGATGACATCGCCGAAGTCGAGGATCGGTAGGATAGTCAGTTTTACTAGGGTAAGTTTGGCGGCGTGAGTGAAGGAGGCTTTGTTGCGGAATAGAAAGCTGACTCTAGATTTGATTTTCGATTGGAGAGGTTTGATATGAGTCTGGAAGGAGAGTTTAAAGTCTAGATGTAGATGTCTACATATTCGAGGTCGGCACCATCCCGGGTGGTGATGCTAGTCGGACGTGCGGGTGCAGGCGGTGAACGGTTGAAAAGCATGCATTTGGTTTTACTAGCGTTTATGGGGGAGAGAGGGTGAGACGTTTGGATAGCGGGTCATTTTGAGCCTGAGGCTGTGTTAGAAAGTAGTAAACATCCAGAGACCTTGACAAACACACTATACACTACACACTATACACTACACACCACACACTACACACTAAACACTATACACTACGCACTACACACTACACACTACACACTATACATGTCTGCTTCTCCATCATCGCTCCACCCTGCCGTAGCATCCCCACCCCTCTCCCTCTGCTCTAAGAGGAGAACCGGTTGTTTGATCGTGTTCTCCGTCACGTGTGTCACCACCGCTCACATTGGACAAGACCTATTTCATCCTGCTGATCTCCAGTGTGTGAAAAATGACCCTCCACACGCGTACACACACCATCCCAGTGCCCCCACGCTACTACTGAACACCATTTGAGAACTGAGGGAGGAGAGCAAGTGAGAGAGATTGAAAATAGAGGTGGGGAGGACATACAGAGGCTAGAGAAAGAGGGGAGCAGCGTTTGTCTGTTGGCTGTGACCTGACAAAGGAAACCACTTTACAGAGACAGACTTATTTTAAGAACACATGCTGCTGTTATTACATCTACACAGGGTGTGTGTATTTCTGTGTGTGTGATGTTGTGTATCGTGTCAGGGTGTGCGTGCATGCATTCGTGTGTGTGTGTGATGTTGTGTATCGTGTGTGTGTGTGTGTGTGTGTGTGTGTGTGTGTGTGTGTGTTTGTGTGTTTGTGTGTGTGTGTGTGTGTGTGTGTGTGTGTGTGTGTGTGTGTGTGTGTGTGTGTGTGTGTGTGTGTGTGTGTGTGTGTGTGTGTGTGTGTGTGTGTGTGTGTGTGTGTGTGTGTGTGTGTGTGTGTGTGTGTGTGTGTGTGTGTGTGTGTGTGTGTGTGTGTGTGTGTGTGTGTGTCATGTCAGGGTGTGCATGCGTGTGTGTGTATGTGTGTGTGATGTTGTGTATCGTGTGTGTGTGTGTGTGTGTGCGTGTGTGCGTGTGTGTGTGTGTGTGTGATGTGTATCGTGTCAGGGTGTGCGTGTGTGTGTTGTGGTGAGACAGAGACAGAGAGAAAGAGAGAGAGAGAAAGAGAGAGAGAGAGATTCACTTTATATATTATCTACCTCACTTGCTTTGGCAATGTTAACACGTTTCCCATGCCAATAAAGCCCTTCAATTGAATTGAATTGAGAGAGAGAGAGAGAGAGAGAGCGAGACACAAAGAGAGAGAGAAAGAGAGAGAGACAGAGAGAGAAACAGAGAAACAGAGAAAGAGCAAATGTCAAATTGGCTTTTAACCAAATTACCGTACAACAGACCTTGTATTCACCCTGCATACACTAATTGAACCAAAACGAAGGCAAAGTCTTCTCATAATTTGTTGATTTCAAAAAATTATTCGACTCAATTTGGCATGAGGGTCTGCTATACAAACTGATGGAAAGTGGTGTTGGGGGTAAACATACGACATTATAAAATCCATGTACACAAACAACAAGTGTGCGGTTAAAATTGGCAAAAAACACACAAATGTCTTCACACAGGGTCATGGGTTTAGACAGGGATGCAGCTTAAGCCCCACCCTCTTCAACATATTTATATCAATTAATTGGCACAGGAACTAGAAAAGTCTGCAGCACCCGGCCTCACCCTACTAGAATCCGAAGTCAAATGTCTGCTGTTTGCTGATGATCTGGTGCTTCTGTCACCAACCAAGGAAGGCCTACAGCAGCACCTAGATCTTATGCACAGATTCTGTCAGACCTGGCCCCTGACAGTAAATCTCAGTAAGACCAAAATAATGGTGTTCCAAATAAGGTCCAGTCACCAGGACCACAAATACAAATTCCATCTAGACACTTGCCCTAGAGCACACAAAAAAACTATACAACTATACATACCTTGGCCTAAACATCAGCGCCACAGGTAACTTCCACAAAGCTGTGAACGATCTGAGAGACAAGGCAAGAAGGGCATTCTATGCCATCAAAAGGAACATAAATTTCAACATACCAATTAGGATTTGGCTAAAAATACTTGAATCAGTCATAGAGCCCATTGCCCTTTCTGGGGTCCCATCAGAATTAGGCCGATACCCACTAATTATCAAAATCCAGAAAAGAGACGTTAAATTCTATAACCACCTAAAAGGAAGCGATTCCCAAACCTTCCACAACAAAGCCATCACCTACAGAGAGATGAACCTGGAGAAGAGTCCCCTAAGCAAGCTGGTCCTGGGGCCCTGTTCACAAACACACCCTACAGAGCCCCAGGACAGCAGCACAATTAGACCCAACCAAATCATGAGAAAACAAAAAGATAATTACTTGACACATTGGAAAGAATGAACAAAAAAACAGAGCAAACTAGAATGCTATTTGGCCCTACACAGAGAGTACACAGCGGCAGAATACCTGACCACTGTGACTGACCCAAAATTAAGGAAAGCTTTGACTATGTACAGACTCAGTGAGCATAGCCTTGCTATTGAGAAAGGCCGCCGTAGGCAGACATGGCTCTCAAGAGAAGACAGGCTATGTGCTCACTGCCCACAAAATGAGGTGGAAACTGAGCTGCACTTCCTAACCTCCTGCCCAATGTATGACCATATAAGAGAGACATATTTCCCTCAGATTATACAGATTCACAAAGAATTTGAAAACAAATCCAATTTTGAAAAACGCCCATATCTACTGGGTGAAATTCCACAGTGTGCCATCACAGCAGCAAGATTTGTGACCTGTTGCCACGAGAAAATGTCAACCAGTGAAGAACAAACACCATTGTAAATATAACCCATATTTATGCTTATTTATTTTCCCTTTTGTACTTTAACCATTTGACAATCGTTACAACAATGAACAGTCGTGGCCAAAAGTTTTGAGAATGACACAAATATTAAATTTTACAAAGTCTGCTGCCTCAGTTTGTATGATGGCAATTTGCATATACTCCAGAATGTTATGAAGAGTGATCAGATTAATTGCAATTCATTGCAAAGTCCCTTTTTGCCATGCAAATGAACTGAATCCCCAATAAATATTTCCACTGCATTTCAGCCCTGCTACAAAAGGAACAGCTGACTTCATGTCAGTGATTCTCTCGTTAACACAGGTGTGTGCGTGTGGACGAGGACAAGGCTGGAGATCACTCTGTCATGCTGATTGAGTTCAAATAACAGACTGGAAGCTTCAAATGGAGGGTGGTGCTTGGAATCATTGTTCTTCCTCTGTCAATCATGGTTACCTGCAAGAAAACACGTGCCGTCATCATTGCTTTGCACAAAAAGGGCTTCACAGGCAAGGATATTGCTGCCAGTAAGATTGTACCTAAATCAACCATTTATCGGATCATCAAAAACTTCAAGGAGAGCAGTTCAATTGTTGTGAAGAAGGCTTCGGGGTGCCCAAGAAAGTCCAGCAAGCACCAGGACCGTCTCTTAAAGTTGATTCAGCTGCGGGATCGGGGCACCACCAGTACAGAGCTTGCTCAGGAATGGCAGCAGGCAGGTGTGAGTGCATCTGCACGCACAGCGAGGCAAAGACTTTTAGAGGATGGCCTGGTGTCAAGAAGGGCACCAAAGAAGCCACTTCTCTCCAGGAAAAACATCAGGGAC
>NC_060177.1:22304362-22369362 GCF_021184085.1 Oncorhynchus gorbuscha
ACTATCTGCAGATCACATCAGTCGAGTCACTATCTGCAGATCATATCAATCGAGATACTATCTGAAGATCACATCAGTCGAGTCACTATCTGCATATCACATCAATCGAGTTACTATCTGAAGATCACATCAGTCGTGTCGCTATCTGCAGATCACATTAATCGAGATACTATCTGCAGATCACATCAGTCGAGTTACTATCTGCAGATCACAACAGTCGAGATACTATCTGCAGATCACATCAGTCGAGTCACTATCTGCAGATCACATCAATCGAGTTACTATCTGCAGATCACATCAGTCGAGTTACTATCTGCAGATCACATCAGTCGAGTCAGTATCTGCAGATCACATCAATCAAGTTACTATCTACAGATCACATCAGTCGAGTCACTATCTACAGATCACATCAGTCGAGTTACTATCTGCAGATCACATCAGTCGAGTTACTATCTGCAGATCAAATCAGTCGAGTCACTATCTACAGATCACATCAGTCGAGTTACTATCTGCAGATCACATCAGTCGAGTTACTATCTGCAGATCACATCAGTCGAGTCAGTATCTGCAGATCACATCAGTCGAGTCACTATCTACAGATCACATCAGTCGAGTTACTATCTGCAGATCACATCAGTCGAGTTACTATCTGCAGATCATATCAGTCAAGTTACTATCTGCAGATCACATCAGTCGAGTTTCTATCTGCAGATCACATCAGTCCAGATACTACCTGCAGATCACATCAGTTGCCAACCTTTTTTACACATGAATTCTGTTTTTTTCTTCTTCTTTTTTTCTCATTTACAATTGCGACTTGGCCAAGATAAAGCAGTTCGACACATACAACGACACAGAGTTACATATGGAGTAAAACAAACATACAGTCAGTAATACAGTAGAAACATATGTCTATATACACAATGTGAGCAAATGAGGTGAGATAAGGGAGGTAAAGGCAAAGGCCATGGTGGCGAAGTAAATACAATATTGTCACGTTCTGACCTTAGTTCCTTTGTTTTTGTCTTTGTTTTAATATGGTCAGGGCGGGAGTTGGGGTGTTTGTTTTTCTATGTTGGTTTTTGAGTTCGGCCTAGTATGGTTCTCAATCAGAGGCAGCTGTCAATTGTTGTCCCTGATTGAGAATCATACTTATGTAGCCTGGGTTTCACTTTTGGTTTGTGGGTGTTTGTTTTCCGTGTGAGTGTTTGGTCCACACGGTACTGTTCGGTTCTGTATATTCACGTCATCGTTTATTGTTTTGTTTCAGTATTCGCTTGTGTTAATTAAAAGCTATGAACACCTACTACGCTGCGTTTTGGTCTGATCCTTAGTCCTCCTCAGACGAAAAGTAGGAAAGCCGGAGAGCAGCAGCAGCGATGTCAGGACTCCTGGACATGGGAGGATGTTTTGGACGGCAAGGGTTGCTACACATGGGAGGAGATCCTGTCTGGAAGGGATCACCTCCCAAGGGAACAGGTGGAGGCAGCCGGAGAGAGGAGCCAGCGATACGAGGAAACATGGCTGGCAAGGAAGCCCGAGAGACAGAAACATTTATTGGGGAGGGCACACGGGGAGTGTGGCTAAGGTAGGAGGTAAGAGAACTGCGCCAACGCCCCGTGCTTACCGGAGAGCGAGAGGGACCGGGCAGGCACCGTGTTATGCGGTGGAGCGCACGGTGTCCCCGGTGCGTGTGCATAGCCCGGTGCGGTACATTTCAGCTCCTCGTATCGGCCGGGCTAGAGTGGGCATCGAGCCAGGTGCCATGAAGTCGGTTCTACGCATCTGGTCTCCAGTGCGTCTCCTCGAGCCGCCAGTCAGCCAGGAGCCGCCAGAGCCGCCAGTCAGCCAGGAGCCGCCAGTCAGCCAGGAGCCGCCTGTCAGCCAGGAGCCGCCAGTCAGCCAGGAGCCGCCCGAGCCGTCAGTCAGCCAGGAGCCACCAGAGCTGTCGGTCAGCCAGGAGCCGCCGGAGCCGCCAGTCAGCCAGGAGCCGCCGGAGCAGTCAGTCAGCCAGGAGCCGCCAGAGCCGTCAGTCAGCCAGGAGCCGCCAGAGCCATCAGTCAGCCAGGAGCCGCCAGAGCCGTCAGTCAGCCAGGAGCCTCCAGAGCTGTCAGTCAGCCAGGAGCCGCCGGAGCCGCCAGAGCCGTCAGTCAGCCAGGAGCCGCCAGAGCCGTCAGTCAGCCAGGAACCGCCAGAGCCATCAGTCAGCCAGGAGCTGCCAGAGCCGTCAGTCAGCCAGGAGCCACCAGAGCCGTCAGTCAGCCAGGAGCCGCCAGAGCCGTCAGTCAGCCAGGAGCCGCCAGAGCCGTCAGTCAACCAGGAGCTGCCAGAGCCGTCAGTCAGCCAGGCGATGCCGGAATGGCTAAGAGGCGCAAAAAAACTATGGTGAAGTGGGGTCCATGTCCCGCGCCAGAGCCGCCACCGCGGACCTTAGTTCCTTTGTTTTTGTCTTTGTTTTAATATGGTCAGGGCGTGAGTTGGGGTGTTTGTTTTTCTATGTTGGTTTTTGAGTTGAGCCTTGTATGGTTCTCAATCAGAGGCAGCTGTCAATTGTTGTCCCTGATAGAGAATCATACATAGGTAGCCTGGGTTTCATTTTTGGTTTGTGGGTGTTTGTTTTCCATGTGAGTGTTTGGTCCACACGGTACTGTTTCAGTTCTGTATATTCACGTCATTGTTTATTGTTTTGTTTCAGTGTTCGCTTGTGTTAAAAGCTATGAACACTTACCATGCTGCACCTTGTGTAACGGCGTTCGTCTGTTGAAGAGAGAGAGTCGGACCGAAATGCAGCGTGTTGGTTACTCATGACTTTAATGAAATTAATTGCGGTACATGAAATAACTATTAAAGACGAAAACAACAAACGGAACGTGAAACTTATTACAGCCTATCTGGTGAATACTACACAGAGACAGGTACAATCACCCACGAAATACAAAGCGAAACTCAGGCTGCCTAAATACGGTTCCCAATCAGAGACAACGATAAGCACCTGACTCTAATTGAGAATCACCTCAGGCAGCCAAGCCTAACAACACCCCTAATCAGCCGCGATCCCAAATAATACAAACCCCAATACGAAACACAACATATAAACCCATGTCACACCCTGGCCTACCCAAACATATAACAAAAACACAAAATACAATGACCAAGGCGTGACACCTTGGCCCTCTCTTTCTCCCGATGACAACCCTTACAAATATAGCAAGTAAAACCCTGGAATGGTAGATTCGCAGTGGAAGAATGTGCAAAGTAGAGGTAGAAATAATGGGGTGCAAAGGAGCAAAATAAATGAATACAGTAGGGGAGGAGGTAGCTGTTTGGGATAAATTATAGATGGGCTATGTACAGGTGCAGTAATCTGTGAGCTGCTCTGTGTGGTTACAGGGTTAATTCTGTGTGGTTACAGGGTTAATTCTGTGTGGTTACACGGTTAATTCTGTGTGGTTACATGGTTACAATAGAAACAACGGAAAAGGGATAAGTTTACGTATTCATTCTGAGTGGTTAAGGTTAGGGCTATGGTTAGAGGAAAGCATAAATCAAAATAATTGAGAATAAAATGAGCTGTTTCCATGTAGTATCAGCATGTACTCTCCCTGCTGGGGAATTGTGAAGTTCCCTGGAGCAGTGGTGGAGGCGCATCCTCCTGCTCTGAGCCTTGTGAGTCCTGTCACATGGTTTGTTTTGGGGGTGGGTTATATATCCACATCCTCAGGACCTTCTCAAACGTCCGAAATCTGCATCTGTTTCTAGTGACCAGGCTGCAGTTGCAGCAGAATGGAGACTCATATCTGTTGCAAACATCTGACCAGTTTTTATTATAAATAGGATAGAAATAATAACTGGTCTAATGGTAATCAGACTTTCAATTGTGTGTGTGTGTGTGTGTGTGTGTGTGTGTGTGTGTGTGTGTGTGTGTGTGTGTGTGTGTGTGTGTGTGTGTGTGTGTGTGTGTGTGTGTGTGTGTGTGTGTGTGTGTGTGTGTGTGTGTGTGTGTGTGTGTGTGTGTGTGTGTGTGTGTGTGTGTGTGTGTGTGTACAGTAATTAAAGTACAGAGGTAGAACGCTCCAGTACACAGTCATTAGTCCTGTCTGCAGTGAGATATTTTGATGAGTATAGATTATGTTGGGCCCTGAGGTGAGGGTGTGTGTGTTCAGAGCGAGTGAGAGAGATAGAACCTGGACTTCATCAAAGAAATCGGAAATTGTCATCCTACAAGAAACCTGGTATAGAGGAGACGGACCCACTGTTTGCCCTCTAGCTTACAGAGTGGTAGTCCCACTGTCATGGTCGTCGAAAGAAGTGGACCAAAGTGCAGAGTGGTGAGCGTACATTTTATTTAATTTTAAAATGTTGCCAACAAAACAACAAACAAAAGAAACAACCGTGAAGCTTACAGGGCAAAGTGCCACAAACATAGTTAACTACCCACACTGAAAGCAGGGCAAAAGGGCTACCTAAGTATGATTCCCAATCAGAGACAACGATAGACAGCTGTCCCTGATTGAGAACCATACCTGGCCAAAACATAGAAATAAAGAAACATAGAAAACAAAACAGAATGCCCACCCCACATCACACCCTGACCTAAGCAAATAGAGAAATAAAACGGCTCTCTAAGGTCAGAGCGTGACACCGACCTACCAAACAACCAGGTGTGAAACAGGGACTCAGGGGGTATGCTAATTTGGTATAGAGCAGACCGAACTCACTCCATTAAATTAATCAAAACTGAACATTTTACATTTGGGTAGAAATTCAAAAGGAAATTATTTTAACAGAGAAAAATGTTATCCTGTGTGCTACCTATATCCCCACATAGAATCCCCATACTTTAATGAAGACAGCTTCTCCATCCTGGAGGGGGAAATCAATCATTGCCAGGCCCAGGGACATGTACTAGTCTGTGGTGACCTAAATGCCAGAACCGGACAAGAACCTGACACCTTCAGCAAACAGGGGGACAAACCTGCCTGGAGGTGACAGCATTCCCTCCCCCATATGCCCTCCTGGGCATAACTATGACAACATAACCACCATAAACGGGTCACAACTCCTGCAGCTCTGTCAAACACTGGGTATGTACATAATCAATGGTAGGCAAAAAAACAAAAAAATTTAGGCAATAACAAATTCAATCCCTTTTAGACAATTTCCTAGGTAAAACGTTCCACTGTAATAGTGAAGGTGTAAACTTGGCAGTAGAAAATCTTAACAGTATATTTGACCTCTCAGCTTCCCTATCAAATTTAAAAATCTCAAATAGAAAACCAAAGAAAATGAACAACAATGACAAATGGTTTGATGAAGAATGCAAAAATCTAAGAAAGACATTGATGAACCTGTCCAAACCAAATCATAGACACCCAGAGAAAACCTGAGTCTACGCCTTCACTATGGTGAATCACTAACGCAATACAGAAATACACTACGGAAAACCTGAGTCTACGCCTTCACTATGGTGAATCACTAAAGCAATACAGTCTACGCCTTCACTATGGTGAATCACTAAAGCAATACAGTCTACGCCTTCACTATGGTGAATCACTAAAGCAATACAGTCTACGCCTTCACTATGGTGAATCACTAAAGCAATACAGAAATACACTACGGAAAACCTGAGTCTACGCCTTCACTATGGTGAATCACTAAAGCAATACAGTCTACGCCTTCACTATGGTGAATCACTAAAGCAATACAGTCTACGCCTTCACTATGGTGAATCACTAAAGCAATACAGTCTACGCCTTCACTATGGTGAATCACTAAAGCAATACAGTCTACGCCTTCACTATGGTGAATCACTAAAGCAATACAGTCTACGCCTTCACTATGGTGAATCACTAAAGCAATACAGTCTACGCCTTCACTATGGTGAATCACTAAAGCAATACAGAAATACACTACGGAAAACCTGAGTCTACGCCTTCACTATGGTGAATCACTAAAGCAATACAGAAATACACTACGGAAAACCTGAGTCTACGCCTTCACTATGGTGAATCACTAAAGCAATACAGAAATACACTACGGAAAACCTGAGTCTACGCCTTCACTATGGTGAATCACTAAAGCAATACAGAAATACACTACGGAAAACCTGAGTCTACGCCTTCACTATGGTGAATCACTAAAGCAATACAGAAATACACTACGGAAAACCTGAGTCTACGCCTTCACTATGGTGAATCACTAAAGCAATACAGTCTACGCCTTCACTATGGTGAATCACTAAAGCAATACAGAAATACACTACGGAAAACCTGAGTCTACGCCTTCACTATGGTGAATCACTAAAGCAATACAGTCTACGCCTTCACTATGGTGAATCACTAAAGCAATACAGTCTACGCCTTCACTATGGTGAATCACTAAAGCAATACAGAAATACACTACGGAAAACCTGAGTCTACGCCTTCACTATGGTGAATCACTAAAGCAATACAGAAATACACTACGGAAAAAGAAGGAAAAGAACGTCAGGAATCAGCTCAATGTAATTGATTGATTGTTGGGCTCAATTGAAGAATCCATAGACTCTAACCACTTCTGACAAAATTGGAAAACACTAAACAAACAACAACATGAAGAATTATCTATCTAAAATGGAAATTAAAGGGTAAACCACTTCTCCAGTCCTTTTGGCTCTATACAAAGAACAAACAGAAAAAACATATACAAAAAACATATACATGATCAAATCTTAGAATCAACTATTAAAGACTTTTACCTTGAATGAGCTACAGGACAAAATAAAAAAACATAGAATCTGAAGTCAAATGTCTCCTGTTTGCTGATGATCTGGTGCATATGTCCCCAACCAAGGAAGGTCTACAGCAGCACCTAGATCTGCACCGATTCTGCCAGACCTGGGCCCTGACAGTCAATCTCAGTAAGACCAAAATAATGGTGTTCCAAGAAAGGTCCAGTCGCCAGGACCACAAATACAAATTCCATCTAGACACCGTTGCCCTAGAGCACGCAAAAACTATATACCGTGGCCTAAACATCAGCGCCACAGGTAACTTCCACAAAGCTGTGAATGATCTGAGAGGCAAGGTAAGAAGGGCCTTCTATGCCATCAAAAGGAACATCAAATTTGACATAACAATTAGGATTTGGCAAAGAAATACTTGAATGAGTTATAAACTCAGCAAAAAAAGAAACGTCCTCTCACTGTCAACTGCGTTTATTTTCTGCAAACTTAACATGTGTAAATAAAATTAAAAGTAACAGTCAGTATCTGGTGTGGCCACCAGCTGCATTAAGTACTGCAGTGCATCTCCTCCTCTTGGACTGCATCAGATTTGCCAGTTCTTGCTGTGAGATGTTACCCCACTCTTCCACCAAGGAACCTGCAAGTTCCTAGACATTTCTGGGGGGAATGGCCCTAGCCCTCACCCTCCAATCCAACAGGTCCCAGACGTATTCAATTGGATTGAGATCCGGGCTCTTTTCTGGCCATGGCAGAACACTGACATTCCTGTCTTTAAGGAAATCATGCACAGAACGAGCAGTATGGCTTGTGGCATTGTCATGCTGGAGGGTCATGTCAGGATGAGCCTGCAGGAAGGGTACCACATGAGGGAGGAGGATGCCTTTCCTGTAATGCACAGCGTTGAGATTGCCTACAATGACATGCTCAGTCCATGATCCTGTGACACACCGCCCCAGACCATGCCGGACCCTCCACCTCCAAATCGATCCCGCTCCAGAGTACAGGCCTCAGTGTAATGCTCATTCCTTCGATGATAAACACGAATCCGACCATCATCTCTGGTGAGACAAAACCGTGACTCATCAGTGAAGAGCACTTTTTTGCCAGTCCTGTCTGGTCCAGCGATGGTGGGTTTGTGCCCATGGGCGACGTTGTTGCCGGTGATGTCTGGTGAGGACCTGCCTTATAGTAGGCCTACAAGCCTTCAATCCTGCCTTTCTCAGCCTATTGCGGACATTTTGAGCACTGATGGAGTGATTGTGCGTTCCTGGTGTAACTCGGGCAGTTGTCGTTGCCATCCTGTACCTAGGTGTGATGTTCGGATGTACCGATCCTGTGCAGGTGTTGCTACACGTGGTCTGCCACTGCGAGGACGATCAGGTGTCCGTTCTGTCTCCCTGTAGTGCTGTCTTAGGTATCTCACAGTATGGACATTGCAATTTATTTTCCTGGCCACATCTTCAGTCCTCATGTCTCCTTGCAGCAGGAGTCAGGAGAAAGGCCTCTTTAGTGTCCCAAATTTTCATAACTGTGACCTTCATTACCTACCGTCTGTAAGCTGTTGGTGTCTTAACGACCGTTCCACAGGTGCATGTTCATTAATTGTTTATGGTTAATTGAAAAAGCATGGGAAACAGTGTTTAAACCCTTTACAATGAAGATTTTTACGAATTATCTTTGAAAGACAGGGTCCTGAAAAAGGAACGTTTCTTTTTTTGCTGAGCTTAGAACCCATTGCCCTTTATGGTTGTGAGGTCTGGGGTCTGCTCATGGGACAAACACCAAATTGAGACTCTGCATGCAGAATTCTGCAAAAATATCCTCTGTGTACAACATAAAACACCAAATAATGCATGCAAAGCAGAATTAGGCCGATACCCGCTAATTACAAAAATCCAGAAAAGAGTCGTAAAATTTTATAACCACCTAAACAGAAGCGATTCCCAAACCTTCCATAACAAATCCATCACCTACAGAGAGATGAACCTGGAGAAGAGTCCCCTAAGCAAGCTGGTCCTGGGGCTCTGTTCACAAACAAACCCACAGAGCCCCAGGACAGCAACACAATTAGACCCCACAAAATCATGAGAAAACAAAAAGATAATTAAGTGACATATTGCAAATAAAACCATTTTTTAAACAACCAAGGAAGGCCTACAGCAGCACCTAGATCTTATGCACAGATTCTGTCAGACCTGGCCCCTGACAGTAAATCTCAGTAAGACCAAAATAATGGTGTTCCAAATAAGGTCCAGTCACCAGGACCACAAATACAAATTCCATCTAGACACTGTTGCCCTAGAGCACACAAAAAAACTATACATACCTTGGCCTAAACATCAGCGCCACAGGTAACTTCCACAAAGCTGTGAACGATCTGAGAGACAAGGCAAGAAAGGCATTCTATGCCATCAAAAGGAACATAAATTTCAACATACCAATTAGGATTTGGCTAAAAATACTTGAATCAGTCATAGAGCCCATTGCCCTTTCTGGGGTCCCATCAGAATTAGGCCGATACCCACTAGAATTAGGCCGATACCCACTAATTATCAAAATCCAGAAAAGAGACGTTAAATTCTATAACCACCTAAAACCTTCCACAACAAAGCCATCACCTACAGAGAGATGAACCTGGAGAAGAGTCCCCTAAGCAAGCTGGTCCTGGGGCCCTGTTCACAAACACAAACACACCCTACAGAGCCCCAGGACAGCAGCACAATTAGACCCAACCAAATCGTGAGAAAACAAAAAGATAATTACTTGACACATTGGAAAGAATTAACAAAAAAACAGAGCAAACTAGAATGCTATTTGGCCCTACACAGAGAGTACACAGCGGCAGAATACCTGACCACTGTGCCTGACCCAAAATTATGTAAAGCTTCGACTATGTACAGACTCGGTGAGCATAGCCTTGCTATTGAGAAAGGTCTCCAGGCAGACATGGCTCTCAAGAGAAGACAGGCTATGTGCACACTGCCAACAAAATGAGTTGGAAACTGAGCTGCACTTCTTAACCGTCTGCCAAATGTATGACCACATATTTCCCTCGGATTACACAGACCCACAAAGAATTTGAAAACAAGTCCAATTTTGATAAACTCCCAAATCTACTGGTGAAATCCTACAGTGTGACATCACAGCAGCAAGATGTGTGACCTGTTGCCACGAGAAAAGGGCAACCAGTGAAGAACAAACACCACTGTAAATACAACCCATATTTCTGTTTATTTATTTTCCCTTTTTGTACTTTAGCTATTTGCACATCATTACAACACTGTATACAGACATAATATGGCATTTGAAATCTATTTTTTCTTTGGGAACTTCTGTGAGTGTAATGTTTACTGTTCATTTTTTTGTTTACTTCACTTTTGTTTATTACCTTTTTCACTTTCTTTGGCAATGTAAACATATGTTCCCCAGGCGAATAAAGCCCTTAAATTGAATTGAATTGAAAGAGAGAGAGATACCTCTGTATTATGTATGACTATTCAGTTAGATGGAGCTCCTCACCTCTACACCACTATAACAGAGGAGGGTTGGTCTGGTCTGGTCTGGTCTGGTCTGGTCTGGTCTGGTCTGGTCTGGTCTGGACTGGACTGGTCTGGACTGGACTGGACTCGACTGTGCTTGACTGTGCTGGGCTGGAGTAGTACAGTACAGTACAATGGCTGCTGTGGCTGTTCTCTGTGGTGGTATTGAGGTTAGATGACTAGTGGTTAGAAGACTAGACAAAATGATAGGTTTAGAGAAATGCCTGTTCTGATAATGTTTTTCTACTACTAGGATTATACTACTAGGTGAAACAAGAAACGTGTATTTTCTTGCTCTAGACCGTCATCCTCTCCCGTTCTCTCTCCCTCCCTCTCCGCTAAGTGCTTTCCACTGTCTCCCTCCAGGTGGGATGGTAATATTGTGTATCTGCAGTAGACATGATCACACTGTCACATGCTGATCTCTACCTTCAGCTCTCCTCTTTCCTCATGTACAGTGGCAAGAAAAAGTAAGTGCATTCTTTGGAATCACATTTGATCTGATCGTCATCTAAGTCACAACAATAGACAAACACAGTGTGCTTAAAATAATACCACACAAATTATTGTATTTTTTTTGCCTATATTGAATACATCATTTAAACATTCACAGTGTAGGTTGGGAAAAAGTATGTGAGCTCCTAGGCTAATGACTTCTCCAAAAGCTAATTGGAGTCAGGAGTCAGCTAACCTGGAGTCCAATCAATGAGATGAGATTGGATATGTTGGTTAGTGCTGCCTTGCCCTATAAAAAAAATGAATGAAGTTTTAATTTGCTATTCACAAGAAGCATTGCCTGATGTGAACCTCGAACAAATTGTCTATAAATGCAAAGATGTGCAAGAGCACAGCACAGAATGCTCAATGAGGTTATGAAGAATCCTAGAGTGTCAGCTAAAGACTTACAGAAATCTCTGGAACATGCTAACATCTGTGTTGACGAGTCTACGATACGTTAAACACTAAACAAGAATGGTGTTCATGGGAGGTCACCATGGAAGAAGCCACTGCTGTCCAAAAAAACATTGCTGCATGTCTGAAGTTTGCAAAAGTGCATCTGGATGTTCCACAGTGCTGCTGGTAAAATATTCTGTGGACAAATGAAACTACAGTTGAGTTGTTTGGAAGGAACACTCAACAAACACTATGTGTGGAGAAAAAAAGGCACAGCACACCAACATCAAAACATCATCCCAAATGTCAATTATGGTGGAGGGACCATCATGGTTTGGGGCTGCTTTGCTGCCTCAGGGCCTGGAAAGCTTCCTATCACTGACGGAAAAATGAACTCCCATGTTTATCAAGACATTTTGCATGAGAATGCAAGGCTATCTGTCTGCCAATCGAAGCTCAACAGAAGTTGGGTGATGCAACTGAACTGAAACAGTTTTGTAAAGAGGAATGATCCAAAATTCCTCCTGACCGTTGTGCAGGTCTGATCCGCAAATACAGAAAACGTTTGGTTGAGGTTATTGCTGCCAAAGGAGGGTCAACCAGTTATTAAATCCAGGGGTTCACACACTTTTCCCACCCAGCACTGTGAATGTTTACGCGGTGTGTAAAATAAAGGCATGACAACTTGTAATTGTTTGTGTTTTATTAGGTTAAGCAGACTGTGTTTGTCTGTTGATGTGACCTAGTTGAAGATCAGATCAAATTTTATGACAAATTTATGCAGAAATCCAGGCATTTCCAAAGGGTTCAACTACTTTTGCATGCCACTGTACCCCTCCCTCCCTCCCTCCGTCCCTCCCTCCATGTCTCTCTTTTCACTGCTTTCCCCTATTCTGTTCATTTATTTTATCTATATCCTCTCTATATCACACTCTATATCACACTCTATATCCTCTCTATATCCTCTCTATATCACACTCTATATCACTCTCTATATCACACTCTATATCACACTCTATATCCTCTCTATATCACACTCTATATCACACTCTATATCCTCTCTATATCACACTCTATATCACACTCTATATCACACTCTATATCCTCTCTATATCACACTCTATATCCTCTCTATATCCACTCTATATCACACTCTATATCCTCTCTATATCCTCCTATATCCTCTCTATATCACTCTCTATATATCTATATCCTCTATATCCTCTCTATATCCCTCTCATACTCTATATCCTCTCTATATCCACTCTATATCTATATCCTCTCTCTATATCCTCTCTATATCTATACACTCTATATCCTCTCTATATCACACTCTATATCCTCTCTATATCCTCTCTATATCCTCTCTATAATCTCTCTATATCCTCTCTATATCCTCTCTATATCACACTCTATATCCTCTCTATATCACACTCTATATCACACTCTAGATCCTCTCTATATCACACTCTATATCACACTCTATATTCTCTCTATATCCTCTCTATATCCCTCGCTATATCCTCTCTATAGCCTCTCTATATCACACTCTATATCACACTCTATATCCTCTCTATATCACACTCTATATCCTCTCTATATCACACTCTATATCCTCTCTATATCACACTCTATATCACACTCTATATCACACTCTATATCCTCTCTATATCACACTCTATATCCTCTCTATATCACACTCTATATCACACTCTATATCCTCTCTATATCACACTCTATATCCTCTCTATATCACACTCTATATCCTCTCTATATCCTCTCTATATCACACTCTATATCACACTCTATATCACACTCTAGATCCTCTCTATATCACACTCTATATCACACTCTATATCCTCTCTATATCACACTCTATATCCTCTCTATATCCTCTCTATATCACACTCTATATCACACTCTATATCACACTCTAGATCCTCTCTATATCACACTCTATATCACACTCTATATCCTCTCTTTATCCTCTCTATATCCTCTCTATATTCTCTCTATATCCTCTCTATATCCCTCGCTATATCCTCTCTATAGCCTCTCTATATACTCTATATCCTCTCTATATCCTCTCTATATCCTCTCTATATTCTCTCTATATCCTCTCTATATCCCTCTCTATATCCTCTCTATATCCTCTCTATATCACACTCTATATCACACTCTATATCCTCTCTATAATCTCTCTATATCCTCTCTATATCACACTCTATATCACACTCTATATCCACTCTATATCCTCTCTATAATCTCTCTATATCCTCTCTATATCCTCTCTATATCACACTCTATATCCTCTCTATATCACACTCTATATCCTCTCTATATCCTCTCTATATCCTCTATATCCACTCTATATCACACTCTATATCCTCTCTATATCCTCTCTATATCACACTCTATATCACACTCTATATCCTCTCTATATCACACTCTATATCACACTCTATATCACACTCTATATCACACTCTATATCCTCTCTATATCACACTCTAGATCCTCTCTATATCACACTCTATATCACACTCTATATCCTCTCTTCATCCTCTCTATATCCTCTCTATATTCTCTCTATATCCTCTCTATATCCCTCGCTATATCCTCTCTATAGCCTCTCTATATACTCTATATCCTCTCTATATCCTCTCTATATCCTCTCTATATTCTCTCTATATCCTCTCTATATCCCTCGCTATATCCTCTCTATATCCTCTATATCCTCTCTATATCACACTCTATATCTTCTCTATATCCTCTCTATATCCTCTCTATAATCTCTCTATATCCTCTCTATATCCTCTCTATATCACACTCTATATCCTCTCTATATCACACTCTATATCCTCTCTATATCCTCTCTATATCCTCTATATCCTCTCTATATCACACTCTATATCCCTCTCTATATCCCTCTCTATATCCTCTCTATATTCACTCTATATCCTCTCTAAAGCCTCTCCATATCCCTCTCTATATCCCTCTCTATATCCCTCTCTATATCCCTCTCTATATCCTCTCTATATTCTCTCTATATCCTCTCTATATCCCTCTCTATATCCTCTCTATATCCTCTCTATAGCCTCTCTATATCCTCTCTATATCACACTCTATATCCTCTCTATATCCTCTCTATATTATCTCTATATCCTCTCTATATCCTCTCTATATCACACTCTATATCATCTCTATATCACTCTCTATATCCACTCTATATCCCTCTCTATATCCTCTCTATATCCTCTCTATATCACTCTATATCCTCTCTTTATCCCTCTCTATATCCCTCTCTATATCACACTCTATATCCTCTCTATATCCTCTCTATATCCTTCTTTATCCCTCACTATATCCTCTCTGTATCCTCTCTATATCACACTCTATATCCTCTCTATATCCTCTATATCCTCTCTCACTCGCTCCGGTTCTACCTTATTTTATTGCACCTTCGATCAATCATCCTTGCTCATACTGCTCTCTCTCTCTCTCTCTCCCTCTCTCTTTCTCTCTCTTTCCTTGGTGTGTTGTTGTGTGCCTTTGCGGCTGGTTTCCTTGCCGACGGCACTTTCAAAAGCACAGCTCTTAGCCCCACACACACACACAGACACTCACGCACTTACACACACATAAACGCACAGAAACGCATGCACGCACGCACGCACACACAGTGTCCATGTAAATGAACCTAGGTGAGCTGTATTGTTTGTCCAGCTTAGCTGCTCCTGCTAACCAGCCACTCCTGTTCCTGAGCAATCCAGCAGGTTGCATGGAAATCTGCTTCCTGTAATACCGCTGTGTGTGTGTATGTGTGTGTGTGTGTGTGTGTGGGGGGGGGGGGGGGGGTACACCGAATCCACACACTGACACAGTTGTCAACGTTGTTGTTTGTGGTATGTTACTCTGACTACATATCACAGGTACATCTTATACTGTAGTGACCTTTAGGAGGCGTTGTCTCTCCTGCTCTCGCTATGCTTCCCTGGCACAGGAGGCTCATAATAATGACTGGAATAAAATAAATAGAGTGGTATTAAAACATATAGAAGCCATGTGTTGTTTTTTTAATCATTCCATTAATTCCATTACTATAAGCCCATCCTCACAAATGAAGGTACAACAAGCCACCAGTGTGCCCTGGCTAGCCTTATTCTCTCAACCTGTTAAACACCAGATTACTGGCATCCAACATCTCATTTCATTAGCATTACGTATCATCAACTAATGTTGTTCCTCACACTGCCTGGCCACAGAGGGGCAGTAAAGAGCTCCGTCTCTCATCTCACTAAGCCCATCAAACAAAGCAGGAGGGAAGAAGGAGAGGCACTAATACCCAAACAAACACAGGCTTTACACATGTGATTTAAATGAGACAGCCACACAGCAGCTGGCTAGAGTTCTACCACACACAGCAATGCCTGGACAATAAGGTGTCTAAATAGTTCCATGTTGTGTCATACTGGGCTGGTATTTCAGCAGCATCTGGTATTGTATGATTTCTGATGCTGCTATTACACCCCACTGCCAGCACCGAACACACACTCTTAACACATACACTGCCCGGTCGTAACACACACTCACTGCTCTCTCTGTCCTCACCTAGCTCTTAGTGAAGTGTCATGGTGGTGTGAATAATACGGCCATGTTAATGTGTAATATACACACCCACCCAACCAACCAGACGGACTACATGACCTGTCTGATAGGGTTTCCTGATAGCACCTTCTCCTTCACTTTCTCTCTCTCTCTCTCTCTCTCTCTCTCTCTCTCTCTCTCTGTCTCTCTCTCTCTCTCCCTCTCTCTCTCCTCTCTCTCTCTCTCTCTCTCTCTCTCTCTCTCTCTCTCTCTCTCTCTCTCTCTCTCTCTCTCTCTCTCTCTCTCTCTCTCTCTCTCTGTCTCTCTCTCCCTCTCTCTCTCCCTCTCTCTCTCTCTCTCTCTCTCTCTCTCTCTCTCTCTCTCTCTCTCTCTCTCTCTCTCTCTCTCTCCCTCTCTCTCTCTCTCTCTCTCTCTCTCTCTCCTCTCTCTCTCTCTCTCTCTCTCTCTCTCTCTCTCTCCTCTCTCTCTCTCTCTCTCTCTCTCTCTCTCTCTCTCTCTCTCTCTCTCTCTCTCTCTCTCTCTCTCTCTCTCTCTCTCTCTCTCTCTCTCTCTCTCTCTCTCTCTCCTCTCTGTCTCTCTCTCTCTCTCTCTCTCTCTCTCTCTCTCTCTCTCTCTCTCTCTCTCTCTCTCTCTCTCTCTCTCTCCTCTCTCTCTCTCCTCTCTCTCTCTCTCCTCTCTCTCTCTCCCTCCCTCTCTCTCTCTCTCTCTCTCTCTCCTTCACTAGCCTTTGGGGGCCCTATGAGAGATTTGGTTGGTCTCTCCCCACCTCGTGGTAAAACATTTTAGTGACCCCCTCCCTCTCGGTGGAGAGATATGCACACTAACTAAACTCTCTCTCCCTCCTTCACTAGCCTTTTGGGGCCCTATGAGAGATTTGGTTGGTGCCACACCCCCACCTCGTGGTAAAACATTTTAGTGACCCCCCTCTTGACGGTGGAGAGATATGCACACTAACTAAACTCTACGCACACACTCACACATACTACACTGATACTCCAACACACTCACACATGCACACTAACTAAACACACACACACACTCACACATACTACACTGACACACACACACACACACACACACACACACACACACACACACACACACACACACACACACACACACACACACACACACACACACACACACACACACACACACACACACACACACACACACACACACACACACATGCATATTGACACCACACACTCACACAGACACATTTTCACACTTCACATACACTACTGCTACTCTGTTTATTATCTGTCCTGATTTCCTAGTCACTTTTAGTCCTAGTACATACTGTATTACCTCAACTACCTCGTACCCCTGACTCGGTACTGGTACTCCTTGTATACAGCCTCGTTATTGTTTTTATTGTGTTACTATTTCATTTTTTATTCAGCAAATATTTGTCTTACTTTCTAACTCTGCAGTGTTGGGAAAGGGCTCGCCTGTCAGCATTTTATTTTCAAGTCTACAGCTGTTGTATTCAGCACATGTGACCAATCAAACTTGATTTGAAAATGTTACATTTTAAAGTTCATTTTCTACACATTTTGCCATGGGGTGTAGAGAAAATGTTACATTTTAAAGTTCATTTTTCTACACATTTTGCCATGGGGTGTAGAGAAAATGTTACATTTTAAAGTTCATTTTCTACACATTTTGCCATGGGGTGTAGAGACAATGTTACAATTTAAAGTTCATTTTCTACACATTTTGCCATGGGGTGTAGAGACAATGTTACATTTTAAAGTTCATTTTCTACACATTTTGCCATGGGTTGTAGAGAAAATGTTGCTGCTTTAAAGCAAGTTTTCTGCTATTCTCATTTCACAATGGGGCAGAAAGAAACACATTGAAGTTTTACACCTAATTCCCTGCAATTCTACCCATTTTGCCATGGGATGGAGAGACTTTTTTAAAATGAATTCCCTGCTATTCTAAACATTTTGCCATGGGATGGAGAGACTTTTTAAAAATGAATTCCCTGCTTTTCTAAACATTTTGCCATGGGATGGAGAGACATTTTTAAAACAAATTCCCTGCAATTCTAAACATTTTGCCATGGGATGGAGAGACATTTTTAAAACAAATTCCCTGCAATTCTAAACATTTTGCCATGGGATGGAGAGACATTTTTAGAAAGAATTCCCTGCAATTCTAAACATTTTGCCATGGGATGGAGAGACATTTTTAAAACTAATTCTCTGCAATTCTAAACATTTTGCCATGGGATGGAGAGACATTTTTTAAACTAATTCTCTGCAATTCTAAACATTTTGCCATGGGATGGAGAGACATTTTTAAAACAAATTCCCTGCAATTCTAAACATTTTGCCATGGGATGGAGAGCCATTTTTAAAACAAATTCCCTGCAATTCTAAACATTTTGCCATGGGATGGAGAGCCATTTTTAAAACAAATTCCCTGCAATTCTAAACATTTTGCCATGGGATGGAGAGACATTTTTAGAAAGAATTCCCTGCAATTCTAAACATTTTGCCATGGGATGGAGAGACATTTTTAAAACTAATTCCCTGCAATTCTAAACATTTTGCCATGGGATGGAGAGACATTTTTAAAACTAATTCTCTGCAATTCTAAACATTTTGCCATGGGATGGAGAGACATTTTTAAAACTAATTCTCTGAAATTCTAAACATTTTGCCATGGGATGGAGAGACATTTTTAAAACTAATTCTCTGCAATTCTAAACATTTTGCCATGGGATGGAGAGACATTTTTAAAACTAATTCTCTGAAATTCTAAACATTTTGCCATGGGATGGAGAGACATTTTTAAAACTAATTCTCTGCAATTCTAAACATTTTGCCATGGGATGGAGAGACATTTTTAAAACTAATTCTCTGCAATTCTAAACATTTTGCCATGGGATGGAGAGACATTTTTAAAACTAATTCTCTGCAATTCTAAACATTTTGCAATGGGATGGAGAGACATTTTTAAAACTAATTCTCTGCAATTCTAAACATTTTGCCATGGGATGGAGAGACATTTTTAAATGTAAAATCAATAAAATCAATTGGGGCCCCCTGGAGGTCAGTGAAAAAATGGACTCCAATGACCAGCAGGAGACAAGGATTCAACTCACACTTTATTACCATCCCGAACAAACAGGCACACACACACCGCAAACAGGAAGAGGAGGAAAGTGGTGTTATAGGGTTGTCCAGAGGCAGGATTGTCCATGTGGATGTGAGTTGAGGTGAAGGAAAGCAATTTCTAGAGGTTGTCTCAACCCTCCTAGAAACAACCAGGGCCAGACTGAGGTCTCCAACCCAAGGCTAGGCCACTGATTTGCTGACCAGGTCAGGTGACTCTGTTCCCTGGCAACCTGATCCACATAACACATAACACATAGGTGTGAAGTGCCGTATGCCACAGAACGGGGGTCATGCTGAGACTGAGGATGTTATCCTACCTCAGCCGTAAAAGGTTGTGTCTCTCTCAGGGCCAGAGTGAGGGTTAAGGAGAGAGGGTTTTTAACAGTCGGGACCCCTGGGCATGTGCCCTGTATGCCTTGTCGATATTCATTACTATAAGTGTGTGTGTGTGCTGGCTATACTAACTACCAATCTAAAAATTGTTAACTGACTTGACTAATTGAGTGACAGTCAGTGACTGACAGAGTATTCTACTCTTCTTATTCACAGTAGTATGTTACGGGACATAAGGCGACCGCTTATGTCCCTTATGCCTGCAACCGGTCCTGCTCACTCACTCTAAAACCGTGTCTCTCTGTCATCTTTCTTTCTCGCTCTCTCTTGCTCTCCCTCTGTGTTCCCATATCTGTCTGTTACCATCTGCCCATTCTCTTATCCACCTCAACTCCTCTCATTTCCTCTCTCCTTCATCACCTTCCTTACTCCTCTCTCCACAACCTCCACCCTTTCACCCTCTCTCTCTCCTCTCCCCCCCCTCCACCCTCTCTCCATCTTGTCAGATCAGGCCTATACACAGGGAAGATTACATTATAGTAATGTCCCATTCAGCAGTATCCATTGATATCTCTCTCTCTCTCCTCTCTCTCTCTCTATAGATACAGTAGAGCAGTATTAACATCATTACCCCACTGGCTTCATTCTTATGAATGTGACATGGGTTCAGGGATAATGTGACCCTGGCATAATGTGATCACTGTCCACTAAATGAATTACAGCTCTCTCTAAAAGAGACCAGCAGACTGTGCTAACTCTGAAAGAGAGGGAGAGAGAGAGCGAGTGTGTGTATGATGCGTGTGCGTGTGCTCTTGTTTGCGAGTGCATTTGTGTGTGCACCAGTGTGTGAAAAATACATGTGCATTTGTGCAGCAGTGTGGAGGCCTGGCCAGACTCAGGGGGGATTGGGGCTGACATGGCCTGGGTGAGACACCCTGCTCCTGGGGCCTCCCCGGCTCCAGCCTGGCTGATAGGGACCAGCTGGGAGGGAGAACAGGACCCACATCACTCTCCCAGTCACAAATATTTATTTAACTCTTTATCTTAATTCCTCTCTCCTTACCCTCCTTATTGTTTATCCTAGATTTGTGGATCACCTTCCTTTTAAACACTTATGCATGGATATAAGGACACGCGCGCACAGTCTCTTCGGGGGTCAGCATCCATTATGACGGTGGCGTGTGGTTAATTAGCCGCCAGCAGTTGTCGTGGTGATGTGATGGTGGGGTGTAATTAATTACGTAGCTAGAGAGAGAAGGAGAGGGGGAGGGAGGGAGGGAGGGAGGGAGGGAGGGAGGGAGGGAGGGGGAGGGAGGGAGGGAGGGAGGGGGAGGGAGGGAGGGAGGGAGGGAGGGGGAGGGACGGAGGGAGGGAGGGATCCTACCAGTCCTTTCATCCTGTGATCTCAGATGAGCTTCTTCTAATGATAATAAATGAACCACGTAGGAGAATGTTTTGTCCTTTATGTTCTCCTTTATCTCTCTCTCTCTCTGTCTCTCTCTCTCTCTCTCTCTCTCTCTCTCTCTCTCTCTCTCTCTCTCTCTCTCTCTCTCTCTCTCTCTCTCTCTCTCTCTCTCTCTCTCTCTCTCTCTCTCTCTCTGTCTCTCTGTCTCTCTCTCTCTCTCTCTCTCTCTCTCTCTCTCTCTCTCTCTCTCTCTCTCTCTGTCTCTCTCTCTCTCTCTCTCTCTCTCTCTCTCTCTCTCTCTCTCTCTCTCTCTCTCTCTCTCTCTCTCTCTCTCTCTCTCTCTCTCTCTCTCTCTCTCTCTCTGTCTCTCTCTCTCTCTCTCTCTCTCTCTGTCTCTCTCTCTCTCTCTCTCTCTCTCTCTCTCTCTCTCTCTCTGTCTCTCTGTCTCTCTGTCTCTCTCTCTCTCAATTCAATTTCAATTCAATTCAAGGGCTTTATTGACATGGGAGACATGTGTTAACATTGCCAAAGCAAGTGAGGTAGACAACATACAAAGTGAATATATAAAGTGAAAAACAAAAAAACAAAAAATATATATATATTCTCGCTCCCTCCCTCTTTACATCCCCTATTTCATGTCCAGACTATAGACCCACTCTCATCCACAGTTCCATCAGAGTCAGTGATGTCATTCACTGTGTTTTGCACACATTGCACACTACACATTGTGTAGTTTAAAGTGACCCAGGGTTTGAACTGACATCACTAATAATGTTTATACTATAGCATATACTGTATATACATACAGTGCCTTCGGGAAAGTGTTCAGATCCCTTGACTCTTTCCACATTTTGTTATTTTACAGCCTTATTCTAAAATTGATTAAATAGTTTTTCCCCTCATCAATTTTTCCCCTCATCAAAATATCACCATTGTTAGCGATTACAGCCATGAGTCTTCTTGGGTTGCTGCACAGCCATTTTCAGGTATCTCCATAGATGTTTGATCAGGTTCGAGTCCAGGCTCTGGCTGGGCCACTCAAGAACATTCAGAGACTTGTCCCGAAACCAGTGTGCTTCAAGTCGTTGTCCTGTTGGAAGGTGAAACTTCACTCCAGTGTCTGTCGCTGAAAAACATCCCCACAGCGTGATTCTGCCACCACCATGCTTCACCGTAGGGAGGGTGTCAGGTTTCCTCCAGACCCTTGGCATTCAGGCCAAAGAGTTCAGCTTGGTTTCATCAAATCAGAGAATCTTGTTTCTCATGGTCTGAGAGTCTTTAGGTCCCTTTTGGCAAACTCCAAGCGGGCTGTCATGTGCCTTTTACTGAGGAGTGGCTTCTGTCTGAACACTCTACCATAAAGGCCTGATTGGTGGAGGGCTGCAGAGATCGTTGTCCTTCTGGGAGGCTGTATCGTAACTTGTTCCACGTTTTGTTAACGGGTCTGAATACTTTCCGAAAGGCACTATGTATGTATACAGTATATATACAGTACCAGTCAAAAGTTTTAGAACACCTCCTCATTCAAGGGTTTTTCTTTATTTGTACTATTTTCTACTTCGTAGAATAATAGTGAAGACATCGAGCTGTCATCAAGGTAAAGGGTGACTACTTTGTAGAATAATAGTGAAGACATAGAGCTGTCATCAAGGTAAAGGGTGACTACTTTGTAGAATAATAGTGAAGACATCGAGCTGTCATCAAGGTAAAGGGTGACTACTTTGTAGAATAATAGTGAAGACATAGAGCTGTCATCAAGGTAAAGGGTGACTACTTTGTAGAATAATAGTGAAGACATAGAGCTGTCATCAAGGTAAAGGGTGACTACTTTGTAGAATAATAGTGAAGACATAGAGCTGTCATCAAGGTAAAGGGTGACTACTTTGTAGAATAATAGTGAAGACATCGAGCTGTCATCAAGGTAAAGGGTGACTACTTTGTAGAATAATAGTGAAGACATAGAGCTGTCATCAAGGTAAAGGGTGACTACTTTGTAGAATAATAGTGAAGACATCGAGCTGTCATCAAGGTAAAGGGTGACTACTTTGTAGAATAATAGTGAAGACATAGAGCTGTCATCAAGGTAAAGGGTGACTACTTTGTAGAATAATAGTGAAGACATAGAGCTGTCATCAAGGTAAAGGGTGACTACTTTGTAGAATAATAGTGAAGACATAGAGCTGTCATCAAGGTAAAGGGTGACTACTTTGTAGAATAATAGTGAAGACATAGAGCTGTCATCAAGGTAAAGGGTGACTACTTTGTAGAATAATAGTGAAGACGTCGAGCTGTCATCAAGGTAAAGGGTGACTACTTTGTAGAATAATAGTGAAGACATCGAGCTGTCATCAAGGTAAAGGGTGACTACTTTGAAGAATCTCAAATATAAAATATATTTTGATTTGTTCAACACTTTTTTGGGTTACTACATGATTCCATATGTGTTATTTCACAATTTTGATATCTTCACTGTTATTCTAAAATGTAGAAAATAGTAAAAATTAAGAAAAACCCTTCAATGAGTAGGTGTGTCCAAACTTTTGACTGGTCCTGTATATACACACATATAGCATATGTAAGGGATGATCAATGAGTTGCAATATTTTCCAGAGAACGCATTGAGCCCCGAGTTGATTATCCCTTTTAGTACATGACTATAATTGAACACATTTTCTGCTGTAAATGTGTTCATTTGCAGGTAGAAATGTGTTCAACGTTCACTGAAGTAGCTAACAAGTTTACTCGATGGCTACAGTAGTTACCGTGGTAACCAAACAAACAGACTTGTTTGTTTGGCTAACCAAACTATCAGTCCTAGTCCATTATGAAAATCGAATTCAACAATGCCAATAATGTATTTAATTCAACTTTTGCTTTCAAAAGCAGCTCAAACATAGAACATGTAACAATTAATTATATCCATTAAAATCTACCATGCAAATATACTGTGTGTTATTTAAGCAATAAGGCACAAGGGGGTGTGGTACATGGCCAATATATCATGGCCAAGGGCTGTTCTTACGCACAACGCAACGTGGAGTGCCTGGACACAGCCCTTAGCCGTAAACCCGAGGAGCCGTATTGCTATTATCAACTGGTTACCAACATGTTAGAAAAGTAAAAAATTAATGCTTTATCAAACCCCTAGCCAATCAGCATTCAGGGCTCGAACACACATTTTATAAAGGGAAATAATGCACGCTCTAGAATGCCCTTAGAGCCAATCAGAAACAAGTATTCGACATTGCCATGGGGTAAACTAGTATAACATATGAACTATTATGCGATATGGAACCTTGCCATTCATGATGTTCTCCCCACCTTGTACATACAGGGCTATCTATATATAGTAGATAGATACAGGGCTATCTATATATAGTAGATAGATACAGGGCTATCTATATATAGTAGATAGATACAGGGCTATCTATATATAGTAGATAGATACAGCTATCTATATATAGTAGATAGATACAGGGCTATCTATATATAGTAGATAGATACAGGGCTATCTATATATAGTAGATACATACAACTATCTATATATAGTAGATAAATACAGGGCTATCTATATATAGTAGATAGATACAGGGCTATCTATATATAGTAGATAGATACAGGGCTATCTATATATAGTAGATAGATACAGGGCTATCTATATATAGTAGATAGATACAGGGCTATCTATATATAGTAGATAGATACAGGGCTATCTATATATAGTAGATAGATACAGGGCTATCTATATATAGTAGATAGATACAGGGCTATCTATATATAGTAGATACATACAGGGCTATCTATATATAGTAGATAAATACAGGGCTATCTATATATAGTAGATAGATACAGGGCTATCTATATATAGTAGATAGATACAGGGCTATCTATATATAGTAGATAGATACAGGGCTATCTATATGTAGTAGATAGATACAGGGCTATCTATATATAGTAGATACATACAGGGCTATCTATATATAGTAGATAGATACAGGGCTATCTATATATAGTAGATAGATACAGGGCTATCTATATATAGTAGATAGATACAGGGCTATCTATATATAGTAGATAGATACAGGGCTATCTATATATAGTAGATAGATACAGGGCTATCTATATATAGTAGATAGATACAGGGCTATCTATATATAGTAGATAGATACAGGGCTATCTATATATAGTAGATAAATACAGGCTACAACCATGTTGTATAATCTACAGTCATAAAACAGTTTTACATAAAGAACAGTCAATAACATTCTGACCCAGTGGTGACCCACCGGCTGATCAGGGATCTGGAACTGTAACATGTAGGATGTGTTATCACCCCACAGTACAGGATGTGTTATAACCCCACAGTACAGGATGTGTTATCACCCCACAGTACAGGATGTGTTATAACCCCACAGTACAGGATGTGTTATAACCCCACAGTACAGGATGTGTTATCACCCCACAGTACAGGATGTGTTATCACCCCACAGTACAGGATGTGTTATAACCCCACAGTACAGGATGTGTTATAACCCCACAGTACAGGATGTGTTATCACCCCACAGTACAGGATGTGTTATCACCCCACAGTACAGGATGTGTTATAACCCCACAGTACAGGATGTGTTATCACCCCACAGTACAGGATGTGTTATCACCCCACAGTACAGGATGTGTTATAACCCCACAGTACAGGATGTGTTATAACCCCACAGTACAGGATGTGTTATCACCCCACAGTACAGGATGTGTTATCACCCCACAGTACAGGATGTGTTTTCACCCCACAGTACAGGATGTGTTATCACCCCACAGTACAGGATGTGTTATAACCCCACAGTACAGGATGTGTTATAACCCCACAGTACAGGATGTGTTATCACCCCACAGTACAGGATGTGTTATCACCCCACAGTACAGGACGTGTTATCACCCCACAGGACAGGATGTCCAGATGTAGGTGGAGCAGTATAAATGGTTCCCTTGGTTTTTAATCTCTTCCTGGGCCAACATCCTTCTGCCTGTTAAACCCTGCTGTAGAGAGAGAGAGGGAGGGAGAGAAATTGGGATAGTAGAAGGAGAGAATAGAGAGAGACAGAGAGAGAGAGAGAGACAGAGAGAGAGAGAGAGAGAGAGAGAGAGGGGGGGAGAGGGGGAGAGAGAGGGAGAGAGAGAGAGAGAGAGAGAGAGAGAGAGAGAGAGAGAGAGAGAGAGAGAGAGAGAGAGAGAGAGAGAGAGAGAGGAGAGAGAGAGAGAGAGAGAGACAGAGAGAGAGAGAGAGAGAGAGAGAGAGAGAGAGAGAGAGAGAGAGAGAGAGAGAGAGAGAGAGAGAGAGAGAGAGAGAGAGAGAGAGAGAGAGAGAGAGAGAGAGAGAGAAGAGAGAGAGAGAGAGAGAGAGAGAGAGAGAGAGAGAGAGAGAGAGAGAGAGAGAGAGAGAGAGAGAGAGAGAGAGAGAGGGGGGAGTCTGGGGGAGAAGATCTCCTCTTCTGTGTTTACAGTGTCTCTCTGACCTCTAAGTGAAGCTGTCAGTGTGTTTGTGTGTGTGTTTGTTTGTGTGTAGTCGGTAGCGAGAGTTCAGTAGCATACCTATTTAAGCAGAGATGAGAGGGAACTTTAACCGCTGGTGTCAACCTGTCTGCTCTACTGAGAACCTGTGTATTTCTACACACAGGGAACTTTAACCGCTGGTGTCAACCTGTCTGCTCTACTGAGAACCTGTGTATTTCTACACACAGGGAACTTTAACCGCTGGTGTCAACCTGTCTGCTCTACTGAGAACCTGTGTATTTCTACACACAGGGAACTTTAACCGCTGGTGTCAACCTGTCTGCTCTACCGAGAACCTGTGTATTTCTACACACAGGGCACTTTGAAACCACAGACTCCCTGCCTAGCAGTTAATCACCATAGTTGCACACACAAACTCACATAAACACACACACACACGCACACACACACAGGCAAACATGCAGTTCTGTGCAAACACACACACTTATAGAGGTGCACACACACATACAAACACACACATACAAGTGTAAGATGATAGTTTAATGGCTGGCGGGCCTGTCCTGTTGTCCTGTCAGACTGGCGGGCCTGTCCTGGGTGACAGTTTTATTGGCAGTTTGGCAATGTCACCGGAGACGGCTGGCTATTTACAGTGCAGCGTCTGACGCAAGCCACACTGGCAGTTAGCATAAATCCCCAATTTCCCCATGAGGGTTCAGTTAGAGCCATCAGAGTCAGCTAGCTGCATGCTAACACACACATGTACCCAGACACACACATACATTAAAACATTGTGGGCAACACTTAAATTGGGGGGTGAAGCAGGCACCTTGATCCAGCTAACATCCCTCTCCCTCCCCCAAACACACACACACACACACGCATATACCTACACCCCCCCCCCACACACCCACACACACATCCCCCCCCACACAAACACTACCCCTCACACCACATGCTATAGATCTTTGGTTCAGTTATTTACAACCACCTGCCATGGCATTAATGACCAACACTCTCTTTTCCTCCCTCTGTCTCTGTCACTCTTTCTTTCCCCACCCACCCTCCATCTCTCTCTCTCTCCTCTCCTCCCCTCTCTCGTTCTTCCCCTTCAACTATCATTTAGCTTTACGAGGAGACCTAAAACAGGGTTGAAACACCCGCTCCCCCTCTCCTCCTCCTCTCCTCTTTATGCCAGTGTTATTGATATCCTCCATAAGTCTGAGCTGCTGGTACTGAGAGACCCATGATGGATGATTGGAGGAGAGGAGGAGAGGGATAGGTGTGTTGGGGGTAGGGGGAGGAGGAGGAGGAGGAGGAGGGCATTAGAGGAGGGATAGGTGTGTGGGGGGTAGGGGGAGGAGGAGGAGGAGGGCATTAGAGGAGGGATAGGTGTGTGGGGGGTGGAGGGAGGAGGAGGTGGGCATTAGAGGAGAGGGATAGGTGTGTGGGGGGTGGGGGAGGAGGGAGGAGGAGGAGGGCATTAGAGGAGAGGGATAGGTGTGTGGGGGGTAGGGGGAGGAGGAGGAGGAGGAGGAGGGCATTAGAGGAGAGGGATAGGTGTGTGGGGGGTAGGGGGAGGAGGAGGAGGAGGGCATTAGAGGAGAGGGATAGGTGTGTGGGGGTAGGGGGAGGAGGAGGAGGAGGAGGAGGGCATTAGAGGAGAGGGATAGGTGTGTGGGGGGTAGGGGGGGGGAGGAGGAGGAGGAGGAGGGCATTAGAGGAGGAGAGGGATAGGTGTGTGGGGGGGGGAGGAGGAGGAGGAGGAGGGCATTAGAGGAGAGGGATAGGTGTGTGGGGGGTAGGGGGAGGAGGAGGAGGAGGAGGGCATTAGAGGAGAGGGATAGGTGTGTGGGGGGTAGGGGGAGGAGGAGGAGGAGGAGGGCATTAGAGGAGGAGAGGGATAGGTGTGTGGGGGGTAGGGGAGGAGGAGGAGGAGGGCATTAGAGGAGAGGGATAGGTGTGTGGGGGGTAGGGGGGGGGGGGGGCATTAGAGGAGAGGGATAGGTGTGTGGGGGGTAGGGGGAGGAGGAGGAGGGCATTAGAGGAGAGGGATAGGTGTGTGGGGGGTAGGGGTAGGAGGAGGAGGAGGAGGAGGGCATTAGAGGAGGAGAGGGATAGGTATGTGGGGGGCAGGGGGAGGAGGAGGAGGAGGAGGGCATTAGAGGAGAGGGATAGGTGTGTGGGGGGTAGGGGGAGGAGGAGGAGGAGGAGGGCATTAGAGGAGAGGGATAGGTGTGTGGGGGGTGGGGGAGGAGGAGGAGGAGGGCATTAGAGGAGAGGGATAGGTGTATGGGGGGGGGAGGAGGAGGGGGGAGGAGGAGGAGGAGGAGGAGGAGGGCATTAGAGGAGAGGGATAGGTGTGTGGGGGGTAGGGGGAGGAGGAGGAGGAGGAGGAGGGCATTAGAGGAGAGGGATAGGTGTGGGGGGGGGGGAGGAGGAGGAGGGGGAGGAGGGCAGGGATAGGTGTGTGGGGGTGGAGAGGAGAGGGATAGAGGGATAGGTGTCTGGGGGTGGAGGGAGGAGGGAGGGGAGGAGGGCATTAGAGGAGAGGGATAGGTGTGTGGGGGGTGGAGGGTGGGGAGGAGGAGGGGGGGGTATTAGAGGAGGAGAGGGATAGGTGTGTGGAGGGTGGGGAGGAGGAGGGGGAAGGGGGTATTAGAGGAGGAGAGGGATAGGTGTGTGGGGGTGGAGGGAGGAGGGAGGGGGAGGAGGTCATTAGAGGAGAGGGATAGGTGTGTGGGGGGTGGAGGGAGAAGGAGGAGGGCATTAGAGGAGAGGGATAGGTGTGTGGAGGGTGGGGAGGAGGAGGGCGAAGGGGGTATTAGAGGAGGAGAGGGATAGGTGTGTGGGGGTTGGAGGGAGGAGGAGGTGGACATTAGAGGAGAGGGATAGGTGTGTGGGGGTGGAGGGAGGAGGGAGGGGGAGGAGGGCATTAGAGGAGAGGGATAGGTGTGTGGGGGGTGGAGGAGACCAGTATACAATATACAGTATGGCATAGGTTAGTCAAGGAGGAGAGACCTCAAAAACATAAACGTGTGTGTGTGTGTGTGTGTGTGTGTGTGTGTGTGTGTGTGTGTGTGTGTGTGTGTGTGTGTGTGTGTGTGTGTGTGTGTGTGTGTGTGTGTGTGTGTGTGTGTGTGTGTGTGTGTGTGTGTGTGTGTGTGTGTGTGTGTGTGTGTGTGTGTGTGTGTGTGTGTGTGTGTGTGTGTGTGTGTGATACTGCTGCTATAAAGAGTAGGTCAGCCAAGATGTGCTAGTTTTATAGTGTCATCCTCTTAGAGTGAGGTATCAAACCCAGCCAATAAACCCAGATCAGTGAGAGACTGGGTCTGCTTGTGTTTATCTGTGTGCCTGCAGGTGAGTGTGTGTTACCGTGCATGCATGTGTGTGCAGGTCTCTCTCTTTTCTTTATCAAGTGAGGCGGGCGAGCACCCAGTGGCTTAACGAGCAGAGAGGGACTTTTGTTGTCGAATGTCGAGATGTTGGGACTATAAGGTTCTATCTTCAAAAAGATGATTCTGAGATAATTGGCTTTAAAGTTCTGAAACCTCATTGGTTTAAATGGTGTCAGTAATTTGATCTAGTATTCTTTTGAACTTAACATGAATTGGGGTATTTTAGAGTACTACAGTTGACGTCGGAAGTTTGCATACACTTAGGTTGGAGTCATTAAAGTCATTTTTCAACCACTCCACAAATTTCTTGTTAACAAACTATAGTTTTGGCAAGTTGGTTAGGATCTACTTTGTTCATGACACAAGTCATTTTTCCAACAATTGTTAACAGACAGATTATTTAACTTACAATTCACTGTATCACAATTCCAGTGGGTCAGAAGTTTACATTCACTAAGTTGACTGTGCCTTTAAACAGCTTGGAAAATTCCAGAAAATGATGTCATGGCTTTAGAAGCTTCTGATAGGCTAATTGACATCATTTGAGTCAATTGGAGGTGTACCTGTGGATGTATTTCAAGGCCACCTTCAAACTCATGTGCCTCTTTGCTTGACATCATGGGAAAATCAAAAGAAATCAGCAAAGACCTCAGAAAGAAATTATAGACGTCCACAAGTCTGGTTCATCCTTGGGAGCAGTTTCCAAACGTCTGAAGGTACCACGTTCATCTGTACAAACAATAGTACACAAGTATAAACACCATGGGACCACGCAGCCATCATACCGCTCAGGAAGGAGACGCGTTCTGTTTCCTAGAGATGAATGTACTTTGGTGCGAAAAGTGCAAATCAATCCCAGAACAACAGCAAAGGACCTTGTGAAGATGCTGGAGGAAACAGCTACAAAGTATCTATATCCACAGTAAAACAAGTCCTATATCGACATGACCTGAAAGCCCACTCAACAAGGAAGAAGCCTTTGCTCCAAAACTGCCATAAAAAAAGCCAGACTACAGTTTGCAACTGCACCTGGGGACAAAGATCATACTTTTTGGAGAAATGTCCTCTGGTCTGATGAAATAAAAATCTAACTGTTTAGCCATAATGACCATCGTTATGTTTGGAGGAAAAAAGGGGAGGCTTGCAAGCCGAAGAACACCATCCCAACGGTGAAGCATAGGGGTGGCAGCATCATGTTGTGGGGGTGCTTTGCTGCAGGAGGGACTGGTGCGCTTCACAAACTAGATGGCATCATGAGGGAGGAAAATTATGTGGATATATTGAAGCAACATCTCAAGACATCAGTCAGGAAGTTAAAGCTGGGTCGCAAATGGGTCTTCCAAATGGACAATGACCAAAAGCATACTTCCATTAGAGTGGCCATCACAAAGCCCTGACCTCAATCCTATAGAAAATGTGTGGACAGAACTGAAAAAGTGTGTGCGAGCAAGGAGGCCTACAAACCTGACTCAGTTACACCAGCTCTGTCAGGAGGAATGGGCCAAAATTCACCCATCTTATTGTGGGAAGCTTGTGGAAGGCTCTCGAAACGCTTGACCCAAGTTAAACAACTTCGAAGGCAATGCTACCAAATACTAATTGAGTGTATGTAAACTTCTGACCCACTGGGAATGTGATGAAAGAAATAAAAGCTGAAATAAATCACCTTCTCTACTATTATTCTGACATTTCACATTCTTAAAATAAAGTGGGGATCCTAACTGACCTAAGACAGGGAATTTTTACTAGGATTAAATGTCAAGAATTGTGAAAAACTGAGTTTAAATGTATTTGGCAAAGGTGTATGTAAACTTCTGACTTCAACTGTAGGTAGAGTACATTGAACAGAACAAGGCTATGACAATAACTACATTTGGACAAAATGCAGATAGCACCTTATAATTCCAAGCTCTCAATTTGTGTACACGTGTGTTCATGTTTCTGTGTATACGTGTGTTCATGTTTCTGTGTACACATGTGTTCATGTTTCTGTGTACACATGTGTTCATGTTTCTGTGTACTTGTGTGTTCATGTTTCTGTGTACACGTGTGTTCATGTTTCTGTGTACACGTGTGTTCATGTTTCTGTGTACTTGTGTGTTCATGTTTCTGTGTACTTGTGTGTTCATGTTTCTGTGTACACGTGTGTTCATGTTTCTGTGTACACGTGTGTTCATGTTTCTGTGTACACGTGTTCATGTTTCTGTGTACACGTGTGTTGATGTTTCTGTGTACTTGTGTGTTCATGTTTCTGTGTACACGTGTGTTCATGTTTCTGTGTACACGTGTGTTCATGTTTCTGTGTACACGTGTGTTCATTTTTCTGTGTACTTGTGTGTTCATGTTTCTGTGTACACGTGTGTTCATTTTTCTGTGTACTTGTGTGTTCATGTTTCTGTGTACTTGTGTGTTCATGTTTCTGTGTACACGTGTGTTCATGTTTCTGTGTACTTGTGGGTTCATGTTTCTGTGTACTTGTGTGTTCATGTTTCTGTGTACTTGTGTGTTCATGTTTCTGTGTACACGTGTGTTCATGTTTCTGTGTACACGTGTGTTCATGTTTCTGTGTACTTGTGTGTTCATGTTTCTGTGTACTTGTGTGTTCATGTTTCTGTGTACATGTGTGTTCATGTTTCTGTGTATACGTGTGTTCATGTTTCTGTGTACTTGTGTGTTCATGTTTCTGTGTATATGTGTGTTCATGTTTCTGTGTACTTGTGTGTTCATGTTTCTGTGTATATGTGTGTTCATGTTTCTGTGTACTTGTGTGTTCATGTTTCTGTGTACATGTGTGTTCATGTTTCTGTGTACACGTGTGTTCATGTTTCTGTGTACTTGTGTGTTCATGTTTCTGTGTATATGTGTGTTCATGTTTCTGTGTACATGTGTGTTCATGTTTCTGTGTACTTGTGTGTTCATGTTTCTGTGTATATGTGTGTTCATGTTTCTGTGTACTTGTGTGTTCATGTTTCTGTGTACACGTGTGTTCATGTTTCTGTGTACGTGTGTGTGTTTGTTTTAATCCATCAGAACTATTGGAGCCGTCAGCCACACACACACCCTGACGTGCAGAGAGACTGAACCGTGTGTGTGTTTGTTTTAATCCATCAGAACTATTCGGAGCCGTCAGCCACACACACCCTGACGTGCAGAGAGACTGAACCGTGTGTGTGTTTGTCAGCAGCAGTGGATAACACCTGTGTCACGTTAGGGTGTGTTGAGGAACTGCTGTTAGTTGTGATAGCAGCACACTGTACACACACACACACACTGAGACAGCTGCTCATTTTAACACTACCCTCCCCCCTCATCCCTCATCACTTTAGAAGATCTTGACAGAAAGACATTCTGTTGTTGTGAAACAACACTTGTTGATTTGTTTTGTGTGTGTTTGTGTGTGTGTGATTATTCCTGTGTGTGCTCTTGTATTTGCGTGTGTGCATCTGTGTGTGTGTGTATTCCTGTGTGTGCTCTTGCATTTGCGTGTGTGTGCATCTGTGTGTGTGTGTGTGTTCTCTATGTTGCTGTGTCTTTTGATTGCTGTTTTTTTCTCTTCCTCTGGGGGATAATGAAAAGGTTTGTTTGATTAATTAATGCTGTTAGACATGAATGCTGATGATCAAAGGAACAGATTTGCATTTTATGTTTAATTATTAATGAGCTGAGTTGGCAATGCGAGTTAGGACACCTGTAAAGACCTTCTCTGCTCCAGCTCCCTCACATACACATACACACACACACCAACACACACACACACACACACACACACACACACACACACACACACACACACACACACACACACACACACACACACACACACACACACACACACACACACACACACACACACACACACACACACACACACACACACACACACACACACACACACACACACACACACACACACACACACACACACACACACACACACACACACACACACACACACACACACACACACACACACACACACACACACACACACACACACACACACACACACACACACAAACACACACACACACACATTTGCACTACAACACGTGTGTATACATTCACACACACACACACACACACACACACACACACACACACACACACACACACACACACACACACACACACACACACACACACACACACACACTACAACACGTGTGTATCCATTCACACACACACACACACACACACACACACACACACACACACACACACACACACACACAACACGTGTGTATACACACACACACACACACACACACACATTTGCGCCCTACAACACGTGTGTATACATTCACACACACACACACACACACACACACACACACACACACACACACACACACACACACACACACACACACACACACACACACACACACACACACACACACACACATTTGCGCCCTACAACACGTGTGTATACATTCACACACACACACACACACACACACACACACACACACACACACACACACACACACACACACACACACACACACACACACACACACACACACACACGCCCTACAACACGTGTGTATACATTCACACACACACACACACACACACACACACACACACACACACACACAACACACACACACACACACACACACACACACACACACACACACACACACACACACACACACACACACACACACACACACACACACACACACACACACACACACACACACACACACACACACACACACACATTTGCGCCCTACAACACGTGTGTATACATTCACACACACAAACAGACGCACAACCCTACCTCCCACACAAGTCACAGCCTTTAACGAGCCCCACGCCTCAGCTCTTTCTAAAGAAGCCCTGTCATTCGCAGGGGAATTGGTCGTTCTGAGTTCAAACGTTATTATTAGGTTATCTCTCAGCACTAAGGCCTGGGCTGTCACCCTAGCTGTGTGATCCGTCTCCATGGAGACCCGAGGAAAGCTCTGATCTGATTACCCATACTCCCCCTGTCAGAGAGGAGAGGAGGACTGGATGGTGTGAATGAAGAGAGGGAGGGAGTGAAAAAGAGTCTGAGAAGGAGGGGGACCTGGAATGAAGATGAAAGAGAGGGAGCAGACAGAGAGGGATCAAGAGAGGGAAAGAGAAAGGCAGAGAATAAAATAAAATGGAGATGCATAGCAGAGGGGTTACAAAACGATAGTCACTTCAATGAGGAAATACAGGGACTGACGTGACGACCGACATCTTCTGTTCTTTCTCCTGCTCCCCTTCCTTCCTCCCTTCATCATCAGCACCACCCAACCGCCTCAAATCAGCCTCCAGGGACCGCCCGTTCCCGTTGCCATGGATATCACCGATGGCTGTCTCCCGCTCTGCGTCTCAGTCTCTCTCTCTCTCTCTCTCTATCCAATGATAAATGGAGGGAAGAAGTGGAAGTTAATGATTTATCCCAGGAAGAGAGAGCGATTCCGTAGCCTAATGGGTTAAGTGCAGCGATTGCTCCGTGTGGAGCGATAGACACACAGGGATGAATAAAATATTAAATATGAAGAGAGGGAGGGATGGTGTTGGGAGGAGATGGAGGGGGAAGGGGGTCCGGGTGTTTGTTTTGGTTTTGGAGAGAGGTGTTGGTTGCTTCTAGGTTTTAAGATTGACAGGTGAGCAGTTAAGACTATTTTAGAACCTCCTTGACTATACCTTCAGTTTTGACGGCTTTTAGTTTTTTTCTTCAGGAAACTTCAATCTCCTCTAGTGCTGTCGGAGAAAAGAGGAAACATCCCATCCTTTATCTTTAGGGGTTGACAACAGTGCGAGAGAGCTTTTCTTTGCTGTCAGTACCAATGACTGCACTGACACATCCAACCATATAGTACAACACAGGAGAACGGGCTTATGATTTGAAGTCAGTTCACCTAACAGCTCTGTTAGTGTTCTGTCCATCTTTACCCTCATCCATCCACCCATCCTTCTGTCTGAGGTTAGGCTGCTGGAGCATGGGGTTAATGGAAGATGTGTGTTTTATGATCAGGGAACCGCTCTGAGAGAGAGAGATGGAGAACAGAGGGCACAGGCACCACCCAGACCACTAACATAGCACCTGCTTCACGTCTCCTTAGCAATTTATCCCCTCCCTCCCTCCTCCTTATTTCACTCCCCTCCTTCATTTATCCCCTCCCTCCCTCCTCCTTATTTCACTCCCCTCCTTCATTTATCCCCTCCCTCCCTCCTCCTTATTTCACTCCCCTCCTTCATTTATCCCCTCCCTCCCTCCTCCTTATTTCACTCCCCTCCTTCATTTATCCCCTCCCTCCCTCCTCCTTATTTCACTCCCCTCCTTCATTTATCCCCTCCCTCCCTCCTCCTTATTTCACTCCCCTCCTTCATTTATCCCCTCCCTCCCTCCTCCTTATTTCACTCCCCTCCTTCATTTATCCCCTCCCTCCCTCCTCCTTATTTCACTCCCCTCCTTCATTTATCCCCCTCTCACTCCTTCCTTTACAAGCTCCCTCTCTGCCTTCAGATTTGACAGATAGAGCCTGGTACATGCTTTCTCTCTACGTGAGTGATTACACACACACACACACACACTCACACACACACACACACACTGCTTAACTACATGGTCAGCCCTGGTCAGTCCACCTGTGTACAGTGTTAACCGAAGCTACACAGCACCTGTATATTGTTAAAGGTATCATCTCTTGGTGGCTAGTGTGTCTCTCCCCTCTCTTCTCCTCTCTTCTCCTCTCTCCCCTCTCTTCCCTCTCTTCCCCTCTCGTCTCCTCTCTTCTCCTCTCTTCTACTCTCTTCTCCTCTCTTCTCCTCTCTTCTCCTCTCTTCTCCTCTCTTCTCCTCTCTTCTCCTCTCTCCCCTCTCTTCTCCTCTCTTCTCCTCTCTTCTCCTCTCTCCCCTCTCTCCCCTCTCTTCTCCTCTCTCCCCTCTCTTCTCCTCTCTTCTCCTCTCTTCTCCTCTCTTCTCCTCTCTTCTCCTCTCTTCTCCTCTCTTCTCCTCTCTCCCCTCTCTTCTCCTCTCTTCTCCTCTCTTCTCCTCTCTCCCCTCTCTCCCCTCTCTTCTCCTCTCTCCCCTCTCTTCTCCTCTCTTCTCCTCTCTTCTCCTCTCTTCTCCTCTCTTCTCCTCTCTCCCCTCTCTTCTCCTCTCTTCTCCTCTCTTCTCCTCTCCCCCCTCTCTCCCCTCTCTTCTCTTCTCTTCTCCTCTCCAGGTGAGTGAGAACACACTACAGACCTGGTAAAACACACCAGGCCCTCCACTCCTTTAATATTTCAACCTCACTTCATATTTCATGTTTCACCTTCTCCTGATTATTTGATAGAAGACATTTCTAATGTGTATGGGTTAGTATGAGTGGCAGCTAGGATAATGTAAGGTGTGTCAGTGGGTAGAAGGTAGTATTTGTGGCATGCGTGTCGTTACTGTGGAATGTATAACTGGTTGGTCTACACAAACAATCTGCTGGTTCTCAAGTGCTTGTTTTTTTCCTGCTTCTCTCTCTGTGGTGTTATGGCTGATCAGTGATGTGGATAGCTGTGATGGATAGCACTGCCTTACTCTCAGTTAATATTGTCTTCCGATACACGCTTCTAGAGAACGGTGGATGCTTTGTTCCTGTGGAACATATTGAGCGTTCCTGGTGAGCTGTTATGCAGATTATCATAAAAGAAGGCCCAGCGGTGACAACAGAGAGGGGAGGAACAGGGGGGGGGGAGAACAAGGGAGGGAGGAAAGGGGGGGGTGAGATAAAGAATAAAGAAGGAGGGATTATTCTCTGCAGGTACAAGAGACACGACACACAGGGTTTAATAATTGGCGTGTTGAAATTAACATCAGGTTGAGAATGTAAATGAAAATACACATTGTATCAACCTTATTTCCTGCCAATCTAAGCTAGTATTAAACACTCTTGCTGAAAGATGAGCTGAGAATGATTGTTGTGGCGCTACCGTCATATGCAGCAGTAAAAACTGTGGTTTGGTTAGAGGGCTTACTGCAGAGGAGGGAAGACACAGTAAAGATGCTACATACAGACAGCCACAGAATAATGAGCACTTATTAAATGTCTATACTGTATATCTCTCTCTCTCTAATCTATCCCCTCAATTTCTTCTCTCTCTCTCTCTCTCTCTCTCTCTCTCTCTCTCTCTCTCTCCCTCTAATCTATCCTCTCTCCATTCCTTCTCTCTCCCCTCTCTCTCTCTCTCTCTCTAATCTATCCTCTCTCCATTTCTTCTCTCTCCCCTCTCTCTCCTCTCTCTAATCTATCCTCTCTCCATTCCTTCTCTCTCTCTCTCTCTCTCTCTCTCTCTCTCTCTCTCTCTCTCTCTCTCTCTCTCTCTCTCGTTGGTTTTATTGGGTCTCGTCATGCCGCTGAGCACGGTTTGACAGGTGCTACCAGGAACAGTAAGGAGGTCAGGTTAGAACAGTAAGGAGGTCACACACACACACACAGAGCCCTGCATGTCTGTGTCAGAGCCCTGCGGGCACCATAGTCCTGCCATGGCCTCTGTGTGGCACTCCCATTGATAGCTTCATCAACCCTCACCTCTCCCGACCCCCCCTCCCCGCCCCCCCCAGGTTGCCTTTGTTCACAGCATCTGTTTCCCTCAGTGATTAATTGCAATTAGCGGTGGGTTTGAAGGCCTGTGGAAGAACGTAGGCAGAGAGAGGGAGAAGAGACACATCAATATTAATGAGGGGAGGCACTCGTCACGTAGTGAGCTGGAGGAGGAGGAGTAGATGGAGGAGTGAGGGTGGAGGAGGAGGAGTAGATGGAGGAGTGAGGGTGGATGAGGAGGAGTAGATGGAGGAGTGGGGGTGGAGGAGGAGGGAGGAGGCTGGTAGTTACGAGGATGATAATGATGTAAATATTAGGGATGTTAGTATAGAGGGAGAGGAGAAGGGATGAAAGGGGGAGAGAGAAAGAGAAAGGAGGCGGATCGTGAGGAGTGGGAAAGAGGGAGTAGGAGAGCAATGCAGCGATTGAGAGAGTGGTCGAGAGAGAGAAACAGAGGGATGAAGGGAGGGAGAGCTGTCAGAGCTCAGGCCACAGAGCAGCGCCACAGGAGGCTGATTAAATATGGAAATTATAATTGCTAATCGACCTTTATTAATCAGAGCTGTGTGTGTGTGTGTGTGTGTGTGTGTGTGTGTGTGTGTGTGTGTGTGTGTGTGTGTGTGTGTGTGTGTGTGTGTGTGTGTGTGTGTGTGTGTGTGTGTGTGTGTGTGTGTGTGTGTGTGTGTGTGTGTGTGCGCGTGCGTGTGTGTGTGTGTCTGTGTTTGATCCCCTCATGGAGCTATCTCATGTCTCAAAGAGCTCTCTCATGTTTAAACACAGGATAATGGGAGAGGCTGCTAGACGAACCTACACACACACACACACACACACACACACACACACACACACACACACACACACACACACACACACACACACACACACACACACACACACACACACACACACACACACACACACACACACACACACACACGGCGGGCTACTGAGTGAAGTCATTGGGAGTTAATGAGAGTGTGAGTGTGTTGGAGGGCGCTAAATGAAACAGGGTCACTAGGGGCTCACAGGAGGTAGAACCAGATGTGCCAGTACCACACACACACACACACACACACACACACACACACACACACACACACACACACACACACACACACACACACACACACACACACACACACACACACACACACACACACACACACACACACACACACACACACACACAGAAACTAGCATGGATATGTGTGCCACTTCATCATGCCAGTCACATCTCCAGAGACGGCAGTATAATACTGTACTATATATTCATTGACGTATACAGTGGTATGTACAGTTATACTACTCTTATAAATGGCTGTGCTTATTGACATAAAAAGCTTCTTCTATGAAAGTCACAGAAATATCCATATTGAAAATAATTTAAATAATTATGTTCTGTGAAAGTTACTGTCTCTTATCTGGTTGTCCTTATCGTTCTGTATGTCCCTCGTTAGTATCACACACACATACACACATACACATACACGTATATGTACACACACACACACACACACACACACACACACACACACACACACACACACACACACACACACACACACACACACACACACACACACACACACACACACACACACGCACACGCACACGCACTCGCACACGCACACGCACACACACTGATGTTGGGGCTGCTCCCAGATCACCCAGATCTGATTAGCCTCCATTTGGCCGTTTCCATTTAGCCATGCATCGTTAGAGCCTCATCTAAACTGGTCTGAAGTGGATTGATGTGGTTTGAGCCTCAATTGCATGGATGAATATTCGGCGAAGTGATTAGTAGAGAACTATACGAATGACACTCTCTAATAAAGTGTATTTTCTAGTCAGTAAGAATCACTGGTGAACATTTCAACAGGTAGGAAGCAGCTCTAACCATTGAATGTCCTTCTTGTCCCAGAAACTGTGATGTCTCAGAGCCATTCTCTAGCCCCTCCTGTAACAGTGATGTCTCAGAGCCATTCTCTAGCCCCTCCTGTAACAGTGATGTCTCAGAGCCGTTCTCTAGCCCCTCCTGTAACAGTGATGTCTCAGAGCCATTCTCTAGCCCCTCCTGTAACAGTGATGTCTCAGAGCCATTCTCTAGCCCCTCCTGTAACAGTGATGTCTCAGAGCCATTCTCTAGGTCCTCCTGTAACAGTGATGTCTCAGAACCATTCTCTAGCCCCTCCTGTAACAGTGATGTCTCAGAGCCATTCTCTAGCCCCTCCTGTAACAGTGATGTCTCAGAGCCGTTCTCTAGCCCCTCCTGTAACAGTGATGTCTCAGAGCCATTCTCTAGCTCCTCCTGTAACAGTGATGTCTCAGAGCCGTTATCTAGGCCCTCCTGTAACAGTGATGTCTCAGAGCCATTCTCTAGCCCCTCCTGTAACGGTGATGTCTCAGAGCCGTTCTCTAGGCCCTCCTGTAACAGTGATGTCTCAGAGCCATTCTCTAGCCCCTCCTGTAACAGTGATGTCTCAGAACCATTCTCTAGGTCCTCCTGTAACAGTGATGTCTCAGAGCCATTCTCTAGGTCCTCCTGTAACAGTGATGTCTCAGAACCATTCTCTAGGTCCTCCTGTAACAGTGATGTCTCAGAGCCGTTCTCTAGGTCCTCCTGTAACAGTGATGTCTCAGAGCCATTCTCTAGCCCCTCCTGTAACAGTGATGTCTCAGAACCATTCTCTAGGTCCTCCTGTAACAGTGATGTCTCAGAGCCATTCTCTAGGTCCTCCTGTAACAGTGATGTCTCAGAACCATTCTCTAGGTCCTCCTGTAACAGTGATGTCTCAGAACCATTCTCTAGCCCCTCCTGTAACAGTGATGTCTCAGAGCCATTCTCTAGCCCCTCCTGTAACAGTGATGTCTCAGAGCAGTGTTCAGAGTGATGGGTCCAGGCAGCAGAGGCAGGCTCCGTTTAGCTACTCTAAGCCCTCTGGCCCTGGGGGATGAGACAGCCAGAGAACCAGGGAACTGTCACACCCCCAGTAATCCTGTTAGCTCAGCCCAGGATCAGGCTGCTCTGCCTGGCCCCCGGGCCTCCACTCTGCCCCCGTGGGACCTACAGGGGCCCCCGCCTGAAAGGGACAATTGTTGTGGCCCTCAACCCAGGGCTAAGGGGCGTCAGGAGGTTTGGGGAGAGGACACTGTGGCACACACACTGTCACAAACATAGTAACCCCTCCTATGATGCTTCTTTGATGGGGAGGGCTTATTGTCCCCTTCCCACAGACATAGTTCGTCAGACTATTTTCCTCTATAGGCCTCTACAGACACCACATATGCATGCACACACACACACTTACACACTGGTCACACCGGTCACACACACACAAGAACCGGTTAACCCTTTCCCCCTCTTTGTTCAGTCTTTGTGTGCCTCCTAGTCTGTTTGTGTGTGCGCCTGCTGTAGAGACTCTGGATTGGAGATCTTAGTAAACCAACAGGGCCTATCAGCATTAACTTTGTCCTTAGCCGTGCAGCACACAGCCCGCTAGCCTCTTAGCATCCCAGGCAAATTCAATGGAGCACCGTCGGTGTAATTCCACCTTTCACCAGTAGGTGGTGTCAGGTATAGTGGAGGAGAAGGCTCTCTCTCTCCTTTGTCAAGCTCCCTTGGTTTGGTTTTACTGCACGTCTCTGTAGAAGTAATGACTGAAATCAACCATTGTACAACCTTAATGGCATCTGAATTAAAACACTTTGGAATTAATTAGAAATAAAGTATGCGACAATCAAAACGTTGTTGTTGATAAAGCAACGTTCCTGTAAGTGAAGGGGAGAATCGACAGGCTGATTTGCTTGGTGTTATCAATCTGCGTTAGGCTGGACTGGCTTCAGGCTTGTTTACTGTGTGTGTGTGTTTACCGTAGGACAGGGAGACACTTTGATTGAGCTCTGCGCTGTAAAGCTGTCTGTTTGCCAGACTGTTTGTCTTCCAGCCAAGATGCTACAGCAGAGAAAAAACGATGATGGTCTGTCAGCAGGCAGTCAGTCAGTCCACACGCCAGACAGAACCACACAGCAACGTTCAGACAACCTTCCCTTAAAGAGAGACCTCCACATACCAGGTAACTGTCGACAAATCTGATGTGCTGTTGGCAGTACAGAACAGTCTCTGTGTTTCTTCAGCAGTTATTGACCCTTGATCTTGTTCATTTGGCTTGCCTCCTATTTTTATATTGTTTCAGCTTAAATGACCCTGAAACGTCTTGCACCAATTCACAATAGTTTATTTTCCACATACTTCGAAGGAGTCGTGTATACTGGGCAGCAGGTAGCCTAAAGGTTAAGAGCATTTGGCCAGTAATCGAAAGGTCGCTGGTTCAATTGTGTGTGTGTGAGTGTGTCAAAGGGCTGGGGTCACGGGGTCAGTTCAGAGGTTAGGTAGGGTCAGGGCACTGAATGCTTATAAAAGAGCATCCTGGGAGCTTTTCTTTGGCGGCCGGTGCAACATGGGAGGTGAGAGACTGTGTGGTGGTATCATTACACACGCACACACATACACACACTGTTGATTGTCTCAGAGAGAGGGGTGTTTAGAGCTGTGGGGTCAGGAAGGTTGTTTAGGGGTCAGAGGTCAGGGGAAATGGATGTCCGATGAGACCAGGGCATTGTATCAGACAGACTGCATAGAGCTGGTTGACTCACTACTGTCATCTGGACAGACAGACAGACACAGACACACACACATGCAGACAAAGCCACACAAAGAAGGCTAATTTCACACTGACTATGTTGGGGCCCTGTTTGGGCATGATGAGCAGACAGAGAGACAGATGGTGCAGGGTTGGCAGGAGGAGTGTGTGTGCTGGCCTGTGTGTGTGGCTGGGTGTGTGTGTGTGTATGCGTGTGCATGTGCGTGCGTGCTTGCCTGGGTGCTTGTGTGTGTGTACGTGTCTGTGTGTATACATAGTTGTGTGTTTCGATTCATTTTCAAACAGCACTGTGTTCTCAACCCCACAGAATGAGAGCAATCCACAACCAACATCACTTGCCAGGCTACCAAGCTACCAAGCTACCAAGCTACCAAGCTCTCTACCATACACACTGATCTCTAAAACCATCACAGACAGAATAAATAGACGACTCACTCAGGCACTTTCTGTGTTTTATCCACAGATATAGATGACTGTGATCTTTGTGGCTGAGAGTGAAGCAAATGAGAAGAGCTCCTAGCAATGTCTGGAGGGACTGGTCTGGTTTCCTGCTGCTGCTGTTGTTGTTGTTGTTGTTGTTGTTTAGTAGTGGAGGGGAGGAGAGCCACAGGCATCTATCTGTATGTGGTTGTATGTGTGCAAATGTTTGTTGTGTATGTACATACATGGGTCCATGAATGAGTGTGTGTGTTTTCACTAATGTGTGTGTGTCTGTGTACATGCATTCCAACATGAAAAAGTCCTACAGTTTATTATAAAATACTACAGTACTTACTATAGAATTATGTAGTAAACTGTAGTATACTCTAGAATACTATACTACACACTGTGGAATCCCTCGATCATGTGGAGTACTTACTTTAGAATGCTGTAGTATACTGAAGAATACTATAGTAAATACTACAGTACACTACAGTCCGCAAAAACACTACAGTGAATACTATAATATTTTTTCATGTGGGTTTGTGCACACATACGTGTGTGTGTGTGTGTGTGTATGCATCACTGGATGTGAGAGGCAGTGTTTGTGTGTGTGTGTGTGGAGGTTGGACATTGCTGGGGGCTGTAATTGAAATGAATGGTTTCCATGCTGGGCTGCTCATGGCTAAAGCCTGTTAGCATGCTTGGCTTGGCTGAGCTGGGGCCAACACCAACACACTGACCCTCTGGAGGAAGGCATCAGTGGGAGGGAGGGAGGGAGATAGTGTGAAATATGGAGGGAGAGAGGAAAGAGTGAGAGATGAAATAGTGAGAAATAGAGGGAGAGAGGAAAGAGTGAGAGAAAGAGAGAGATATAGGGAGAGAGAGAGAAATAGGCAAATTAGTGTTTTTTGTCATGAATCTTGTTCTGGAGGCAGGTCTGCAGAGTGGTCATAAAGTTTGATTTTAAATAACCTTGACCCTAACGTTACCCACACTGCTAACCCTAATGCCTAACATGCAGACCAAATCAGCTCCACATGCGCATCCGTGTGCACCATCGTGCGCATGTTGATTTTGTCTATCCCCACCTACCACACGCATTCATGACATGCAAGTTAAAATAACAAAACCAACTGTGAATCAACTATTTTCACTGGGGGACTGTCACGTTCTGTCCATCGTTCGTATGTGTTTTCCTTGTTTTAGTGTTGGTCAGGACGTGAGCTGGGTGGGCATTCTATGTTGTGTGTCTGGTTTGTCTATTTCTATGTTTGGCCTGATATGGTTCTCAATCAGAGGCAGGTGTTACTCATTGTCTCTGATTGGGAACCATATTTAGGTAGCCTGTTTTGTGTTGGGTTTTGTGGGTGATTGTTCCTGTCTCTGTGTTTGCACCAGATAGGACTGGTTAGGTTTTCACTTTTCTTGTTTTGTATAGTCTGTTCATGTATAGTCGTCTTTATTAAAAACATGAATAACCACCACGCTGCATTTTGGTCCGCCTCTCTTTCACCAGAAGAAAACCCTTACAGGGACATCTTGCTGTTGCTAGCTAGTTTGTCCTGGGAGATCAACATTGGCTTGTGATTTGAACTGAAATACATATGGTCCTTTTATTTGCTGGATCTTTGTAGAATCTGAACCCATTTTGACAGTGTATTCAGGGATGCCAAGGGTAGCCAGGCTTCCCCCCAAATGTTTTTGTTCTGTTGTTGTCCTCCGGTGGTTAGCTAGCCTGCTACAATTGTCTCTTTCCTAAATTAGCTATGGATGGAGAAAGGGATTTGGACTTGTGGTTTTCATTAATTCTCCATACTGGCCAATGATTATAATGGTGATTCTGATCCAACCATTAATGCATACATTGTTGTGCCCCTGGCCTGAGAGAATGGAAGTTCAACATGTAGCTAGTTGTAGAAGGTTAATGTTAACTAGCTAAAGTTGCCCATGAAAGGAAGTTAGTCTAGCGAGCAAGCATTTTAGCCAGGTAACCTAGGACAACAACAAATATAAGCATGTACTGTATGACAAGTCATAGACCGTTTTGTCAACATGAAAGAGAGAAGGATGGTGTTGGCGTTTCTCTACAAGTAGGGTGAGTCCCCACAAAAATGTCTACTTGCACAAATGCACACACACACACACACATATATATATATATATATATATATATATATATATATATATATATATACATACATACATACATACATACATACAAACAGAGAAATCAGAACCATGGACAGCCACACAGGGCCGGCGTTATGGGCCGTACCTCCTTGCCCATCCAAAATAAAATATTGCAATATTGATCATTTATTTGACTGAGCAAGATTTGACAGCAAGACGCATCAATCTCAGGTAAAGCATTGGAGCGAGTGAAACAGCGCCCCTCTGTCTCAGTATGTGTATACCATGTATCTGATGCTGTCTGGACCAACAGGCATGTCATACTATTTCTGTCCAGACAACATCAGATACATGGGCTACATATAGAGGGGAGCTGTTTTGCACGCTGGCCAAGTTTCAGCAGAGAGAGGAGAGGCGAAGCGAGAGGGCTCACTCGCCAGAATCTGTCCAGTGTAAGCCCAGTGCGTTTCTATGAGAATAATATGCGGACCTAAGCTTGTCGCCTGCCTTCCCGCCTTTGGGACAAGGACTCCCATTGTTAGGGCGGAGACATGAGCATCTTATCATTATATACAGATCTCTGGTTTCAGCCTCCTCTCAGTAAAGTTTGCTGGTGCACTGCTAGGACGCTGTGTTGTCCTGAAGTAAATTGATGTTAAATCAAAATTATATAATTTCTCCTGTCTAAATAAAATCATTCAAAATCTCCAGGGAGATCATGACTTGGTCACAGAGGATCATTAGCTCCTTGAAAAAAAATGGTGTTTGGGAAGCCCGTAGTTTGGGTAGTGGTAATACAGTAGGTCTAGCTGATTGAGTTGTGGCTGTCAGTGAAAATATACTAAACAAAAATATAAATGCAACATGTAAAGTGTTGATCCCATGTTTCATGAGCTGAAATAAAAGATCACAGAAATGTTCCGTACGCACAAAAATCGTATTTCTCTCAAATGTTGTGCACAAATTTGTTTACATTTGTTTACGCTGTTAATGAGCATTTCTCCTTTGCCAAGATAATCCATCCACCTGACAGTTTTGGCATATCGAAAATCTGATTAAACAGCATGATCATTACATAGGTTTTGTCACGTAACACAATGCCACAGATGTCTCTAGTTGAGGGAGCGTGTTATTGGCTGACAGCAGAAATGTCCACCAGATGTCTCTAGTTGAGGGAGCGTGTTATTGGCTGACAGCAGAAATGTCCACCAGATGTCTCTAGTTGAGGGAGCGTGTTATTGGCATGCTGACAGCAGAAATGTCCACCAGATGTCTCTAGTTGAGGGAGCGTGTTATTGGCTGACAGCAGAAATGTCCACCAGATGTCTCTAGTTGAGGGAGCGTGTTATTGGCTGACAGCAGAAATGTCCACCAGATGTCTCTAGTTGAGGGAGCGTGTTATTGGCTGACAGCAGAAATGTCCACCAGATGTCTCTAGTTGAGGGAGCGTGTTATTGGCTGACAGCAGAAATGTCCACCAGATGTCTCTAGTTGAGGGAGCGTGTTATTGGCTGACAGCAGAAATGTCCACCAGATGTCTCTAGTTGAGGGAGCGTGTTATTGGCTGACAGCAGAAATGTCCACCAGATGTCTCTAGTTGAGGGAGCGTGTTATTGGCAGGCTGACAGCAGAAATGTCCACCAGATGTCTCTAGTTGAGGGAGCGTGTTATTGGCTGGCACAGCAGAAATGTCCACCAGATGTCTCTAGTTGAGGAGCGTGTTATTGGCTGACAGCAGAAATGTCCACCAGATGTCTCTAGTTGAGGGAGCGTGTTATTGGCTGACAGCAGAAATGTCCACCAGATGTCTCTAGTTGAGGGAGCGTGTTATTGGCATGCTGACAGCAGAAATGTCCACCAGATGTCTCTAGTTGAGGGAGCGTGTTATTGGCTGACAGCAGAAATGTCCACCAGATGTCTCTAGTTGAGGGAGCGTGTTATTGGCTGACAGCAGAAATGTCCACCAGATGTCTCTAGTTGAGGGAGCGTGTTATTGGCTGACAGCAGAAATGTCCACCAGATGTCTCTAGTTGAGGGAGCGTGTTATTGGCTGACAGCAGAAATGTCCACCAGATGTCTCTAGTTGAGGGAGCGTGTTATTGGCTGACAGCAGAAATGTCCACCAGATGTCTCTAGTTGAGGGAGCGTGTTATTGGCTGACAGCAGAAATGTCCACCAGATGTCTCTAGTTGTCTCTAGTTGGGAGCGTGTTATTGGCAGGCTGACAGCAGAAATGTCCACCAGATGTCTCTAGTTGAGGGAGCGTGTTATTGGCAGGCTGACAGCAGAAATGTCCACCAGATGTCTCTAGTTGAGGGAGCGTGTTATTGGCTGACAGCAGAAATGTCCACCAGATGTCTCTAGTTGAGGGAGCGTGTTATTGGCTGACAGCAGAAATGTCCACCAGATGTCTCTAGTTGAGGGAGCGTGTTATTGGCTGACAGCAGAAATGTCCACCAGATGTCTCTAGTTGAGGGAGCGTGTTATTGGCTGACAGCAGAAATGTCCACCAGATGTCTCTAGTTGAGGGAGCGTGTTATTGGCTGACAGCAGAAATGTCCACCAGATGTCTCTAGTTGAGGGAGCGTGTCTCTAGTTATTGGCTGACAGCAGAAATGTCCACCAGATGTCTCTAGTTGAGGGAGCGTGTTATTGGCATGCTGACAGCAGAAATGTCCACCAGATGTCTCTAGTTGAGGGAGCGTGTTATTGGCTGACAGCAGAAATGTCCACCAGATGTCTCTAGTTGAGGGAGCGTGTTATTGGCATGCTGACAGCAGAAATGTCCACCAGATGTCTCTAGTTGAGGGAGCGTGTTATTGGCTGACAGCAGAAATGTCCACCAGATGTCTCTAGTTGAGGGAGCGTGTTATTGGCATGCTGACAGCAGAAATGTCCACCAGATGTCTCTAGTTGAGCGTGTTATTGGCATGCTGGGAGCGTGTCTTATTGAGGGGCTGACAGCAGAAATGTCCACCAGATGTCTCTAGTTGAGGGAGCGTGTTATTGGCTGACAGCAGAAATGTCCACCAGATGTCTCTAGTTGAGGGAGCGTGTTATTGGCTGACAGCAGAAATGTCCACCAGATGTCTCTAGTTGAGGGAGCGTGTTATTGGCTGACAGCAGAAATGTCCACCAGATGTCTCTAGTTGAGGGAGCGTGTTATTGGGCTGACAGCAGAAATGTCCACCAGATGTCTCTAGTTGAGGGAGCGTGTTATTGGCTGACAGCAGAAATGTCCACCAGATGTCTCTAGTTGAGGGAGCGTGTTATTGGCTGACAGCAGAAATGTCCACCAGATGTCTCTAGTTGAGGGAGCGTGTTATTGGCTGACAGCAGAAATGTCCACCAGATGTCTCTAGTTGAGGGAGCGTGTTATTGGCTGACAGCAGAAATGTCCACCAGATGTCTCTAGTTGAGGGAGCGTGTTATTGGCATGCTGACAGCAGAAATGTCCACCAGATGTCTCTAGTTGAGGAGCGTGTTATTGGCTGACAGCAGAAATGTCCACCAGATGTCTCTAGTTGAGGGAGCGTGTTATTGGCTGACAGCAGAAATGTCCACCAGATGTCTCTAGTTGAGGGAGCGTGTTATTGGCTGACAGCAGAAATGTCCACCAGATGTCTCTAGTTGAGGGAGCGTGTTATTGGCTGACAGCAGAAATGTCCACCAGATGTCTCTAGTTGAGGGAGCGTGTTATTGGCTGACAGCAGAAATGTCCACCAGATGTCTCTAGTTGAGGGAGCGTGTTATTGGCTGACAGCAGAAATGTCCACCAGATGTCTCTAGTTGAGGGAGCGTGTTATTGGCTGACAGCAGAAATGTCCACCAGATGTCTCTAGTTGAGGGAGCGTGTTATTGGCTGACAGCAGAAATGTCCACCAGATGTCTCTAGTTGAGGGAGCGTGTTATTGGCTGACAGCAGAAATGTCCACCAGATGTCTCTAGTTTGATGCTGACAGGAAATGTCCACCAGATGTCTCTAGTTGAGGGAGCGTGTTATTGGCTGACAGCAGAAATGTCCACCAGATGTCTCTAGTTGAGGGAGCGTGTTATTGGCTGACAGCAGAAATGTCCACCAGATGTCTCTAGTTGAGGGAGCGTGTTATTGGCTGACAGCAGAAATGTCCACCAGATGTCTCTAGTTGAGGGAGCGTGTTATTGGCTGACAGCAGAAATGTCCACCAGATGTCTCTAGTTGAGGGAGCGTGTTATTGGCTGACAGCAGAAATGTCCACCAGATGTCTCTAGTTGAGGGAGCGTGTTATTGGCTGACAGCAGAAATGTCCACCAGATGTCTCTAGTTGAGGGAGCGTGTTATTGGCTGACAGCAGAAATGTCCACCAGATGTCTCTAGTTGAGGGAGCGTGTTATTGGGCTGACAGCAGAAATGTCCACCAGATGTCTCTAGTTGAGGGAGCGTGTTATTGGCTGACAGCAGAAATGTCCACCAGATGTCTCTAGTTGAGGGAGCGTGTTATTGGCTGACAGCAGAAATGTCCACCAGATGTCTCTAGTTGAGGGAGCGTGTTATTGCGTGTTATTGGCTGACAGCAGAAATGTCCACCAGATGTCTCTAGTTGAGGGAGCGTGTTATTGGCTGACAGCAGAAATGTCCACCAGATGTCTCTAGTTGAGGGAGCGTGTTATTGGCTGACAGCAGAAATGTCCACCAGATGTCTCTAGTTGAGGGAGCGTGTTATTGGCTGACAGCAGAAATGTCCACCAGATGTCTCTAGTTGAGGGAGCGTGTTATTGGCTGACAGCAGAAATGTCCACCAGATGTCTCTAGTTGAGGGGAGCGTGAAATTGGATGTCTCTAGTTGAGGGAGCGTGTTATTGGCTGACAGCAGAAATGTCCACCAGATGTCTCTAGTTGAGGGAGCGTGTTATTGGCTGACAGCAGAAATGTCCACCAGATGTCTCTAGTTGAGGGAGCGTGTTATTGGCTGCAGAAATGACAGATGTCTCTAGTTGAAATGTCCAGAAACCAGATGTCTCTAGTTGAGGGAGCGTGTTATTGGCTGACAGCAGAAATGTCCACCAGATGTCTCTAGTTGATTGGCTGGGAGCGTGTTATTGGCTGACAGCAGAAATGTCCACCAGATGTCTCTAGTTGAGGGAGCGTGTTATTGGCTGACAGCAGAAATGTCCACCAGATGTCTCTAGTTGAGGGAGCGTGTTATTGGCTGACAGCAGAAATGTCCACCAGATGTCTCTAGTTGAGGGAGCGTGTTATTGGCTGACAGCAGAAATGTCCACCAGATGTCTCTAGTTGAGGGAGCGTGTTATTGGCTGACAGCAGAAATGTCCACCAGATGTCTCTAGTTGAGGGAGCGTGTTATTGGCTGACAGCAGAAATGTCCACCAGATGTCTCTAGTTGAGGGAGCGTGTTATTGGCTGACAGCAGAAATGTCCACCAGATGTCTCTAGTTGAGGGAGCGTGTTATTGGCTGACAGCAGAAATGTCCACCAGATGTCTCTAGTTGAGGGAGCGTGTTATTGGCTGACAGCAGAAATGTCCACCAGATGTCTCTAGTTGAGGGAGCGTGTTATTGGCTGACAGCAGAAATGTCCACCAGATGTCTCTAGTTGAGGGAGCGTGTTATTGGCTGACAGCAGAAATGTCCACCAGATGTCTCTAGTTAGTTGAGGCTGAGCGAAATGTCCACCAGATGTCTCTAGTTGAGGGAGCGTGTTATTGGCTGACAGCAGAAATGTCCACCAGATGTCTCTAGTTGAGGGAGCGTGTTATTGGCTGACAGCAGAAATGTCCACCAGATGTCTCTAGTTGAGGGAGCGTGTTATTGGCTGACAGCAGAAATGTCCACCAGATGTCTCTAGTTGAGGGAGCGTGTTATTGGCTGACAGCAGAAATGTCCACCAGATGTCTCTAGTTGAGGGAGCGTGTTATTGGCTGACAGCAGAAATGTCCACCAGATGTCTCTAGTTGAGGGAGCGTGTTATTGGCTGACAGCAGAAATGTCCACCAGATGTCTCTAGTTGAGGGAGCGTGTTATTGGCAGGCTGACAGCAGAAATGTCCACCAGATGTCTCTAGTTGAGGGAGCGTGTTATTGGCTGACAGCAGAAATGTCCACCAGATGTCTCTAGTTGAGGGAGCGTGTTATTGGCTGACAGCAGAAATGTCCACCAGATGTCTCTAGTTGAGGGAGCGTGTTATTGGCTGACAGCAGAAATGTCCACCAGATGTCTCTAGTTGAGGGAGCGTGTTATTGGCTGACAGCAGAAATGTCCACCAGATGTCTCTAGTTGAGGGAGCGTGTTATTGGCTGACAGCAGAAATGTCCACCAGATGTCTCTAGTTGATGGGAGCGTGTTATTGGCTGACAGCAGAAATGTCCACCAGATGTCTCTAGTTGAGGGAGCGTGTTATTGGCTGACAGCAGAAATGTCCACCAGATGTCTCTAGTTGAGGGAGCGTGTTATTGGCTGACAGCAGAAATGTCCACCAGATGTCTCTAGTTGAGGGAGCGTGTTATTGGCATGCTGACAGCAGAAATGTCCACCAGATGTCTCTAGTTGAGGGAGCGTGTTATTGGCTGACAGCAGAAATGTCCACCAGATGTCTCTAGTTGAGGGAGCGTGTTATTGGCTGACAGCAGAAATGTCCACCAGATGTCTCTAGTTGATTGGCTGACAGGATGCAGATGTCTCTAGTTGAGGGCGTGTTATTGGCTGACAGCAGAAATGTCCACCAGATGTCTCTAGTTGAGGGAGCGTGTTATTGGCTGACAGCAGAAATGTCCACCAGATGTCTCTAGTTGAGGGAGCGTGTTATTGGCTGACAGCAGAAATGTCCACCAGATGTCTCTAGTTGAGGGAGCGTGTTATTGGCTGACAGCAGAAATGTCCACCAGATGTCTCTAGTTGAGGGAGCGTGTTATTGGCTGACAGCAGAAATGTCCACCAGATGTCTCTAGTTGAGGGAGCGTGTTATTGGCTGACAGCAGAAATGTCCACCAGATGTCTCTAGTTGAGGGAGCGTGTTATTGGCTGACAGCAGAAATGTCCACCAGATGTCTCTAGTTGAGGGAGCGTGTTATTGGCATGCTGACATGCAGAAATGTCCACCAGATGTCTCTAGTTGAGGGAGCGTGTTATTGGCTGACAGCAGAAATGTCCACCAGATGTCTCTAGTTGAGGGAGCGTGTTATTGGCTGACAGCAGAAATGTCCACCAGATGTCTCTAGTTGAGGGAGCGTGTTATTGGCTGACAGCAGAAATGTCCACCAGATGTCTCTAGTTGAGGGAGCGTGTTATTGGCTGACAGCAGAAATGTCCACCAGATGTCTCTAGTTGAGGGAGCGTGTTATTGGCTGACAGCAGAAATGTCCACCAGATGTCTCTAGTTGAGGGAGCGTGTTATTGGCTGACAGCAGAAATGTCCACCAGATGTCTCTAGTTGAGGGAGCGTGTTATTGGCTGACAGCAGAAATGTCCACCAGATGTCTCTAGTTGAGGGAGCGTGTTATTGGCTGACAGCAGAAATGTCCACCAGATGTCTCTAGTTGAGGGAGCGTGTTATTGGCTGACAGCAGAAATGTCCACCAGATGTCTCTAGTTGAGGGAGCGTGTTATTGGCTGACAGCAGAAATGTCCACCAGATGTCTCTAGTTGAGGGAGCGTGTTATTGGCTGACAGCAGAAATGTCCACCAGATGTCTCTAGTTGAGGGAGCGTGTTATTGGCTGACAGCAGAAATGTCCACCAGATGTCTCTAGTTGAGGGAGCGTGTTATTGGCTGACAGCAGAAATGTCCACCAGATGTCTCTAGTTGAGGGAGCGTGTTATTGGCTGACAGCAGAAATGTCCACCAGATGTCTCTAGTTGAGGGAGCGTGTTATTGGCTGACAGCAGAAAAATGTCTAGTTGAGGGAGCGTGTTATTGGCTGACAGCAGAAATGTCCAGATGTCTCTAGTTGAGGGAGCGTGTTATTGGCTGACAGCAGAAATGTCCACCAGATGTCTCTAGTTGAGGGAGCGTGTTATTGGCTGACAGACAGCAGAAATGTCCACCAGATGTCTCTAGTTGAGGGAGCGTGTTATTGGCTGACAGCAGAAATGTCCACCAGATGTCTCTAGTTGAGGGAGCGTGTTATTGGCTGACAGCAGAAATGTCCACCAGATGTCTCTAGTTGAGGGAGCGTGTTATTGGCTGACAGCAGAAATGTCCACCAGATGTCTCTAGTTGAGGGAGCGTGTTATTGGCTGACAGCAGAAATGTCCACCAGATGTCTCTAGTTGAGGGAGCGTGTTATTGGCTGACAGCAGAAATGTCCACCAGATGTCTCTAGTTGAGGGAGCGTGTTATTGGCTGACAGCAGAAATGTCCACCAGATGTCTCTAGTTGAGGGAGCGTGTTATTGGCTGACAGCAGAAATGTCCACCAGATGTCTCTAGTTGAGGGAGCGTGTTATTGGCTGACAGCAGAAATGTCCACCAGAGCTGTCGCCAGATAATGTCATGTTCATTTATCTACCATAACCCGCCTCCAATGTCATTTTAGAGAAATTTGGCAGTACCTCCAACAGGCCTAACAACCGCAGACCACCTGTAACCACGCCAGCCCAGGACCTCCATATCCGGCTTCTTCACCTGCGGGATCGTCTGAGACCAGCCACCCAGACAGCTGATGAAACTGAGGAGTATTTATGTCTGTAATATGTGAAATCCATAGATTAGGGCCTAATACATTTATTTCAATTGACTGATTTCCTTATATGAACTGTATTGTTGAAAATGTTTTGATTTATATTCAGTATATGTGTGTAGATAATGTGCCTTGAGTATAATAAAACATGTTGCATCAAGAAGAAGGGGAGGTGGGTGTGGTGAAGGTATGGTACGTCCCTCTCAAGAATACATATGTAGGAAAGTGAATGATAGAAAAATCTTTCCAACACTTCTGGCCTCGATAATCACCAAGCCTCGGTGTGATAGAGCAAAATATCATGATCCCATATATCCAGTGGAAACGTCAATAATAAAGAAACAGCTTTCTTTCCCGGTAGAGATACTCTCAATGATCGGCTATGAAAAGCCAACTGACATTTACTCCTGAGGTGCTGACCTGTTGCACCCTCGACAACTACTGTGATTATTATTATTTGACCCTGCTGGTCATCTATGAACGTTTGAACATCTTGGCCATGTTCTGTTATAATCTCCACCCGGCACAGCTAGAAGAGTACTGGCCACCCCACATAGCCTGGTTCCTCTCTAGGTTTCTTCCTAGGTTTAGGCCTTTCTAGGGAGTTTTTCCTTGCCACCGTGCTTCTACACCTGCATTGCTTGCTGTTTGGGGTTTTAGGCTGGGTTTCTGTACAGCACTTTGATATATCAGCTGATGTAAGAAGGGCTATATAAATACATTTGATTTGATTTGATTTCCCAAGCTCACTGACGCAGGGCCCAGAATAGGCTAGTTAATACAATGTTGCAAGTTCGTTAGCGACAGCTTCGGGCTGGACCATGTGATGATTTGATACAATGTTGAACTTCACTAGCGATAGCTCAAGTCAAGACAGATAGAAAGGGAGGCAGACAGGCAGAGAAGAGGGAAGAATATGAATGAAATAACCATAATTTTCATCATGATATTTTCTAAAGCTTTTATTTGTCTGCTTTAGGCCTATGTATTTTACTTAGTTGATAATGGAACCTCTAGGCATACTGCTGCATAGGCCTGCAGGCCATCTCTGAGTTCTATGCACCTATTTCTATAGAACACCAATGGGTGTCAGTGTGTTCTCAGTGTTCTCTCACCATATTTTTTACCTTTATAGATTTTATAATTTTACTTCGGATTTTTATAATTAACCATGTGACAATGATTTTGAAAAAAACAAAATGTTATTATTGAAATGAAAGTGTTCCGCGAAAATGTGCACATAAAAAAAATCATAAATTGCACGCAGATCAGTGGGGCACCATCAAGCAAGTGGCACCATGAAGACCAAGGAGCTCTCCAAACAGGTCAGGGACAAAGTTGTGGAGAAGTACAGATCAGGGTTGGGTTAGAAAAAAATATCAGAAATGTTGAACATCCCACGGAGCACCATTAAATCCATTATTAAAAAATGTATAGAATATGGCACCACAACAAACGTAACAAGAGAGGGCCAGCCACAAAATCTCACGGACCAGGCAAGGAGGGCATTAATCAGAGAGACAGCAAAGAGACCAAAGATAACCCTGAAGGAGTTGCAAAGCTCCACAGTGGAGATTGGAGTATCTGTCCATAGGACCACTTTGAGCTGTACACTCCACAGAGCTGGGCAGAAAAAAAGCCATTGCTTAAAGAAAAAAATAAGCAAACACATTTGGTGTTAGCCAAAAGGCATGTGGGAGACTCCCCAAACAGATAGAAGAAGGTACTCTGGTCAGATGAGACTAAAATTTAGCTTTTTGGTCAAGGAAAACGCTATGTCTGGCACAAACCTCATCACCCCAAGAATACCATCCCCACAGTGAAGCATGGTGGTGGCAGCATCATACTGTTGAGATGTTTTTCATCGACGGGGACAGGGAAAACTAGTCAGAATTGAAGGAATGATGGATGGCACTAAATACAGGGAAATTCTTGAGGGAAACCTGTTTCAGTCTTCCAGAGACTTGAGACTGGGATGGAGGTTCACCTTACAGCAGGACACTGACCTTAAGCATACTGCTAAAGCAGCACTCGAGTAATTTAAGGGGAAACATTTAAATGTCTTGGAATGGTCTTCTCAAAGCCCAGACCTCAGTCCAATTGAGAATCTGTGGTTTGACTTAAAGATTGTTGTAAACTAGCGGAACCCATCAAACTTGAAGGAGCTGGAGCAGTTTTGCCATGAAGAATGGGCCAAAATCCCAGTAGCTAGATGTGCCAAGCCAAGCTGATAGAGACATACCCCACGAGACATGCAGCTGTAATTGCTGCAAAAGGTGGCTCTACAAAGTATTGACTTTGGGGGAGATGAATAGTTATGTACGCTCAAGTTTTCAGTTTTGTTTTGGCTTATTTCTTGTTTGTTTCACAAGGGGAAATTATTTCAAAGTGGTAGGCATGTTGTGTAAATCAAATGATATAACCCCCCCCAAAAAATATATTTTAATTCCAGGGTGTAAGGCAACAAAATAGGAAAAATGCCAAGGGGGTGAATACTTTCGAAAGCCACTCTTTAACACCTATTTAGAAAATTGCGCCCGTCCACACATAAAGTTTAAGTTGGAAGTTTACATACACTTAGGTTGGAGTCATTAAAACGTGTTTTTCAACCAATCCACAAATTTCTTGTTAACAAACTATATTTCGGCAAGTCGGTTAGAACATCTACTTCGTGCATGACAAGTAATTTTCCAACAATTGTTTACAGACAGATTATTTCATGGCTTGAGAAGCTTCTGATAGGCTAATTGACATCATTTGAGTCAATTGGAGGTGTACCTGTGGATGTATTTAAAGGCCTACCTTCAAACTTAGTGTCTCTTTGCTTGACCTCATGGGAAAATCAAAAGGAAATCAGCCAATGAAAACATTGTAGACCTCCACAAGTGTGGTTCATCCTTGGGAGCAATTTCCAAACGCCTGAAGGTACCACGTTCATCTGTACAAACATTAGTACACAAGTATAAACACCATGGACCACGCAGCCATCATACCGCTCAAGAAGGAGGCGCGTTCTGTCTCCTAGAGATGAACATACTTTGGTGCAGTGAGTGCAAATCAATCCCAGAACAACAACAAAGGACCTTGTGAAGATGCTGGAGGAAACAGGTACAAAGTATCTATATCCACAGTGAAACGAGTCCTATATAGACATGACCTGAAAGCCCACTCAGCAAGGAAGAAGCTTCTGCTCCAATACTGCTATAAAAAAAGCCAGACTACGGTTTGCAACTGCACCTGGGGACAAAGATCATACTTTTTGGAGAACTGTCCTCCGATCTAATGAAACACAAATAGAACTGTTTGGTCATAATGACCATTGTTATGTTTGGAGGGAAAAGGCCGAAGAACACCATCCCAACCGTGAAGCACAGGGGTGGCAGCATCATGTTGTGGGGATGCTTTGCTGCAGGAGGGACTGATGCACTTCACAAAATAGATGGCATCATGAGGTAGGAAAATTATGTGGATATATTGAAGCAACATATCAAAACATCTGTCAGGAAGTTAAGCTTGATCGGAAATGGGTCTTCCAAATGGACAATGACCCCAAACATACTTCCAAAGTTGTGGCAAAATGGCTTAAGGACAACAAAGTCAATGTATTGGAGTGGCCATCACAAAGCCCTGATGGCGGTGGCAGAATAACAACCTATCCCTCAACGTAACCAAGACTAAGGAGATTGTTGTGCACTACAGGAAAAGGAGGACCGAGCCCGTCCCCATTCTCATCAACTGGGCTGTAGTTGAGCAGGTTGAGAGCTTCAAGTTCCTTGGAGTCCACATCAACAACAGGCTAGAATGGTCCAAACACACCATACCTACCGTTCACCTAATACCTTTTTTGAACTATTGGTTAGAGCCTGTAAGTAAGCATTTCAGTGTAAGATCTACACCTGTTGTATTCGGCGCACTTGACAAATAAACTTTGAATTGATTTGATTTTTGTACCCGTTTCCTCCAGCATCTTCACTAGGTCCTTTGCAGTTGTTCTGGGATTGATTTGCACTTTTTGCACCAAAGTACGTTCATTTCTTGGAGACAGAACGCGTCTCCTTCCTGAGCGATATCACGGCTGCGTAGTCCCATGGTGTTTATACTTTCGTACTATTGTTTGTACAGATGAACATGGTACCTTGAGGCTTTTGGAGACTGCTCCCAAGGATGAACCAGACTTTGTGGAGGTCTACAATTCTTTTCTGTTGTATTCACCGCACGTGACAAATAAACTTTGATTTGGTTTGACCTCAATCCTAAAGAAAATTTGTGGGCAAAACTGAAAACATGTGTGCGAGCAAGGAGGACTACAAACCTGACTCAGTTACACCAGCTCTGTCAGGAGGAATGGGACAAAATTCACCCAACTTGTTGTGGGAAGCTTGTGGAAGGCTACCCGAAATGTTTCATCCAAGTTAAACAACTTGAAGGCAATGCTACCAAATACTATTTGAGTGTATGTAAACTTCTGACCCACTGGGAATGTGATGAAAGAAATAAAAGCTGAAATAAATCATTGTCTCTGCTATTATTCTGACATTTCACATTCTTAAAATAAAGTGGTGATCCTAACTGACCTAAGACATGGAATTTTTAGTAGGGTTAAATTTAAAGAATTGTGAAGAACTGAGTTTAAATGTATTTGGCTAAGGTGTATGTAAACGTCCGCCCTCAACTCTAGGAGTTCCCGTGAAACAGCAGGCTCCTTCTGTGGAAACCAAATGCTGTCCAACGATTCATTCTGGCAGCCACATCATATTTTTATTTTTTTGCTTACGTTGACTGGACTAAATCATTTTTAGTATATTTTAGTTATCACTGTATTAGACTAAGCATAGGTTATTAGATGATGTTAAAATGTTGAAGTTGAAATGGTGCTGGAGTAGTGGAGGCAGTAACTGTTTACTTTGTGACTTGTGGTAACTCTCCGTGGTTCTAAATCAATAGTTAAGTCGTCAGAAAATGTCTGTGGGTCATGTAACTGTTTGTTACGTTCAATATGTTTTGTGTATTTCACTGGACAGAGTTCTCTGGTGTTGTGATGAATCAAAGGTGTGGTTGAATTTATTCTGCCACTGTGTCTTCTTATTGTCTCAGCATCAGGCCTATATATCACGATGTCAAGGTATATGAACTAACAGGTTATAGAGCAAACAACGCAGTCATCACAACACATAGGTTGTAATATGGCTTTTTTTGTGGCTTGGCTTCCCCAGGGATTTTACCCTGCACCACTACTGTACCAATGCACCACTACTGCATTTTGAGTCACACAACGTCGTTTGTTCTCCAACAATTAATCGACAGATAAAAGGGAAAACCAAGTTAGTTTTTAGTTAGTTTTCTTTGATTAATATCTCCATTCATTCATTCATTCATTCATTCTTCTTCTTCTTCTTGTGTTTTTATATGGCGGTTGCCAACCAACTTTAAGTTGCATTACCGCCACCAACTGGACTGGAGTGTGGACCGTGTTCATCTTTCAATCACCTACGTGGGTATATGCTCGTAAAATCCAATGAGGAGATAGGAGAGGCGGAACTTGCAGCGCGTCATGCTTCCAAAATAGAACCAAGTTCTAATTTAGCTCCTCGTTACGCAGAGGCCTGTTGACACGTGTTAGCAGTTTAAATGAAATCATTTAATTACATGTATGTGTAAATGTATTTTATTTTGCAATGCAGGGCGTCTTGTCAACATGTAACCATAACCAGAGAGAGAGAGAGAGAGAGAGAGAGAGAGAGAGAGAGAGAGAGAGAGAGAGAGAGAGAGAGAGAGAGAGAGAGAGAGAGAGAGAGAGAGAGAGAGAGAGAGAGAGAGAGAGAGAGAGAGAGAGAGAGAGAGAGAGAGAGAGAGAGAGAGAGAGAGAGAGAGAGAGAGAGAGAGAGAGAGAGAGAGAGAGAGAGAGAGAGCAGGAGGAGCCAGGAAAGATCCAATTCCCCAGGACAGGTGGCATATGCATGGCACCACTCCCAACCTGGCACACACACCCACACATACACACTGAGACACACACTCTGCGATGCACAGAAGCACACACATACATACTCCTGCTCTTGACCCTGCTGTTCTCTGGAGTCCCACCATAGTGTAACAGGGAGACAGACTATTCCCTCCTGTGTAGAGGGAACTGGTTAGTTCTCCCTCTGCAGCATGGCTTGGTGGGGGGCAGGCATCTAGGCAGGTGGTGCTCTCCCTGTAGCTTGGCCCCTGCTAGAGGCCACCTGGTTCAGGCACACACACACCTCACTGCCCTGTGAAGCACAGTCTGACCACAGCCCTCACCACCACTACGCAGGGTAATTAATCACAGCGTGAAACACACACTCACGTGGAGACAACAAAACACACACTATCACTCATTCACAGACAGAGAAACACAAAGAGACACACTATTGGAAAGATGAAAGTAAGGGAACACAGACACAGCATGCTGCCAGAACACTGTCCCACTTTAGAATCAGAGTGTTCTATTTGGTTCTGATGGCTGCCCAGCCTGCTGGCTCCTCTCCTCTCTAATCCCTCTGATACGTAGGTTACTCTGCAGCCCACTTCCTGGTCTATCCCAGGGAGGAGAAAACACTCCCAACACCCTGCCTGTCTATGGAAGCACATCTCTTCCAGCGGATGTGTTACTATATACACTGCTCAAAAAAATAAAGGGAACACTAAAATAACACATCCTAGATCTGAATGGATGAAATATTCTTATTGAATACTTTTTTCATTACATAGTTGAATGTGCTGACAACAAAATCACACAAAAATTATCAATGGAAATCAAATTTATCAACCCATGGAGGTCTGGATTTGGAGTCACACTCAAAATGAAAGTGGAAAACCACACTACAGGCTGATCCAACTTTGATGTAATATCCTTAAAACAAGTCAAAATGAGGCTCAGTAGTGTGTGTGGCCTCCACGTGCCTGTATGACCTCCCTACAATGCCTGGGCATGCTCCCGAAGAGGTGGAGGATGGTCTCCTGAGGGATCTCCTCCCAGACTTGGACTAAAGCATCCGCCAACTCCTGGACAGTCTGTGGTGCAACGTGGCGTTGGTGGATGGAGCGAGACATGATGTCCCAGATGTGCTCAATTGGATTCAGGTCTGGGGAACAGGCGGGCCAGTCCATAACATTAGGGGGAACCCAGGGCCAACCGCACTACCATATGGTCTCACAAGGGGTCTGAGGATCTCATCTCGGTACCTAATGGCAATCAGTCTACCTCTGGCGAGCACATGGAACCAGTGGCGAATATGCCAATCTTGGTGTTCTCTGGCAAACGCCAAACGTCCTGCATGGTGTTGGGCTGTAAGCACAACCCCCACTTGTGGACGTCGGGCCCTCATACCACCCTCATGGAGTCTGTTTCTGACCGTTTGAGCAGACACATGCACATTTGTGGCCTGCTGGAGGTCATTTTGCAGGGCTCTGGCAGTGCTCCTCCTTGCACAAAGGCAGAGGTAGCGGTCCTGCTGCTGGGTTGTTGCCCTCCTACGGCCTCCTCCACGTCTCCTGATGTACTGGCCTGTCTCCTGGTAGCGCCTCCATGCTCTGGACACTACGCTGACAGACACAGCAGGCCTTCTTGCCACAGCTCGCATTGATGTGCCATCCTGGATGAGCTGCACTACCTGAGCCACTTGTGTGGGTTGTAGACTCCGTCTCATGCTACCACTCGAGTGAAAGCACCGCCAGCATTCAAAAGTGACCAAAACATCAGCCAGGAAGCATAGGAACTGAGAAGTGGTCTGTGGTCCCCACCTGCAGAACCACTCCTTTATTGGGGGTGTCTTGCTAATTGCCTATAATTTCCACCTGTTGTCTATTCCATTTGCACAACAGCATGTGCAATTTATTGTCAATCAGTGTTGCTTCCTAAGTGGACAGTTTGATTTCATAGAAGTGTGATTGACTTGGAGTTACATTTTGTTGTTTAAGTGTTCCCTTTATTTTTCTGAGCAGTGTATATAGTAACACATCGTCATATATATTATCAAACAACAGATGTTTACAACCCATTCATTATATGTCCTATGTAAGAGTTGTACCCATTACTGTGGTGTTACAGGCACCCAGCTTCAACCGACTGAGCCGTTACCCCGGAAACTCACACCATCTACAGATTCCTATACTAGGGATAGTTCATAGCAGTAGACTGAAGGAGAGAAATATATGACTGCAAGCTTAGATGGCAAAGTTTTGAAACCTTATTGGGTTGTAAACGTCTCAATGATGGAGAGAGGGAATGTTTGGGATGAATAATAAAGTAGTGAGAGAGATGGATAGGGAAGGAGAGAGAGGCATGGATAGGGAAGGAGAGAGAGGCATGGATAGGGAAGGAGAGAGAGGCATGGATAGGGAAGGAGAGAGAGGCATGGATAGGGAAGGAGAGAGAGGCATGGATAGGGAAGGAGAGAGAGGCATGGATAGGGAGAGAGAGAGAGAGAGGCATGGATAGGGAAGGAGAGAGAGGCATGGATAGGGAAGGAGAGAGAGGCATGGATAGGGAAGGAGAGAGAGGCATGGATAGGGAAGGAGAGAGAGGCATGGATAGGGAAGAGAGAGAGGCATGGATAGGGAAGGAGAGAGAGGCATGGATAGGGAAGGAGAGAGAGGCATGGATAGGGAAGGAGAGAGAGGCATGGATAGGGAAGGAGAGAGAGGCATGGATAGGGAAGGAGAGAGAGGCATGGATAGGGAAGGAGAGAGAGGCATGGATAGGGAGAGAGAGAGGCATGGATAGGGAAGGAGAGAGAGGCATGGATAGGGAAGGAGAGAGAGGCATGGATAGGGAGAGAGAGAGGCATGGATAGGGAAGGAGAGAGAGGCATGGATAGGGAAGGAGAGAGAGGCATGGATAGGGAAGGAGAGAGAGGCATGGATAGGGAAGGAGAGAGAGGCATGGATAGGGAAGGAGAGAGAGGCATGGATAGGGAGAGAGAGAGAGGCATGGATAGGGAAGGAGAGAGAGGCATGGATAGGGAGAGAGAGAGAGGCATGGATAGGGAAGGAGAGAGAGGCATGGATAGGGAAGGAGAGAGAGGCATGGATAGGGAAGGAGAGAGAGGCATGGATAGGGAAGGAGAGAGAGGCATGGATAGGGAAGGAGAGAGAGGCATGGATAGGGAGAGAGAGAGAGGCATGGATAGGGAGAGAGAGGCATGGATAGGGAGAGAGAGAGGCATGGATAGGGAAGGAGAGAGAGGCATGGATAGGGAGAGAGAGAGAGGCAGGAGAAGAGAGGACAGTTACGGAAGAGGACTGTGAGAGGTGTGACTGTTCTTTAAACTGATTTGGGCCCAACACTCAGAGCCCCCCAGAGCTTTGAACATGCCTCCGGACTTCTCCCATAATCCTCTCTGTTCCAGGTAAACAGCTTTCTCCATAAAAAGACCCAGACACATCTCTCTCCAGTCTCTCTTCAACAGCCTTCAAAGGCACTGTGATGCATATGCATTCTAGGCTGTGTGTGTAGTCCCAGTTAGGTAATGCTGCTTCCTGATGCATGAAAACAGGCCTTTAATTGGAGGAAATGATCCTGGTATTGTTTGTTGGTGTGTGTTTGTTGAGGTGCTAATCAAACATTAGGCTGTTGGTGATTTCTCTCAATTCAATTCAAAGGACTTTATTGGCATGGGAAACATGTGTTAACATTGCCAAAGCAAGTGAGGTAGATAATATACAAAAGTGAAATAAACAATAAAAATGTACAGTAAACATTACACATACAGAAGTGTCAAAATAATAAAGACATTACGAATGTCATATTATGTATATATACAGTGTTGTAACAATGTACAAATGGTTTAAGTACACAAGGAAAAATAAAAAAGCATAAATATGGGTTGTATTTACAGTGGTGTTTGTTCTACACTGGTTGCCCTTTTCTGGTGGCAACAGGTCACACATCTTGCTGCTGTGATGGCACACTGTGGAATGTCACCCAGTAGATATGGGAGTTTATCAAAATAGGGTTTGTTTTTGAATTCTTTGTGGGTCTGTGTAATCTGAGGGAAATATGTCTCTCTAATATGGTCATACATTGGGCAGGAGGTTAGGAAGTGCAGCTCAGTTTCCACCTCATTTTGTGGGCAGTGAGCACATAGCCTGTCTTCTCTTTAGAGCCATGTCTGCCTATGGTGGCCTTTCTCAATAGCAAGGCTATACTCACTGAGTATGTACATAGTCAAAGCTTTCCTTAGGTTTGGGTCAGTCACAGTGGTCAGGTATTCTGCCGATGTGTACTCTCTGTTTAGGGCCAAATAGCATTCTAGTTTGCTCTGTTTTTTTGTTAATTCTTTCCAATGTGTCAAGTAATTCTCTTTTTGTTTTCTCATGATTTGGTTGGGTCTAATTGTGTTGCTGTCCTGGGGCTCTGTGGGGTCTGTGTGTGAACAGAGCCCCAGGACCAGCTTGCTTAGGGGACTCTTCTCCAGGTTCATCTCTCTGTAGTTGATGGCTTTGTTATGGAAGGTTTGGGAATCGCTTCCTTTTAGGTGGTTGTAGAATTTAACAGCTCTTTTCTGGATTTTGATAATTAGCGGGTATCGGCCTAATTCTGCTCTGCATGCATTATTTGGTGTCCTACATTGTACACTCAGGATATTTTTGCAGAATTCTGCATGCAGAGTCTCAATTTTGCATTTGTCCCATTTTGTGAAATCTTGGTTGGTGAGCGCCCCTAGACCTCACAACCATAAAGGGCAATGGGTTCTATGACTGATTCAAGTATTTTTAGCCAGATCCTAATTGGTATGTTGAAGGCATAGACTCAGGTTTTCAGGGTCTCTATGTTTTTGGTTGGACAGGTTTCTCAATTTCTTTCATAGATTTTTGCATTCTTCATCAAACCATTTGTCATGGTTGTTCATTTTCTTCTGTTTTTTATTTAAGATTTTTATATTTGATAGGGAAGCTGAGAGGTCAAATATACTGTTAAGATTTTCAACTGCCAAGTTTACACTTTCACTATTACAGTGGAACGTTTTACCCAGAAATTTTTCTAAAAGGGATTG